>NC_066513.1:3698022-3803022 GCF_024679095.1 Eriocheir sinensis | reverse complement strand
TGGTGCTGATGTAGTGGTGCTGTTGCTGGTTTAGTGGTGCTGGTGTAGTGGTGCTGGTGTAGTGGTGCTGGTATAGTGGTGCTGGTATAGTGGTGCTAGTGAAGTGGTGCTGGTGTAGTGGTGCTGGTGTAGTGGTGCTGGTGTAGTGGTGCTGGTATAGTGGTGCTAGTGAAGTGGTGCTGGTGTAGTGGTGCTGGTGCTGATGTAGTGGTGCTGGTGCTGGTGTAGTGGGGCTGGTGCTGGTGTAGTGGGGCTGGTGTAGTGGTGCTGGTGCTGGTGCAGTGGTGCAGGTGTAATGGTGCTGGTGTAGTGGTCTTGGTGCTGATGTAGTGGTGCTTGTGCTGGTGTAGTGGTGCTGGTACTGGTGCTGATGTAGTGGTGCTGGTGCTGGTGTAGTGGTGCTGATGCTGGTGTAGTGGTGCTGGTGCTGGTGTAGTGGTGCTGGTGCTTATGTAGTAGTGCTGGTGCTGGTGTAGTGGTGCTGGTGCTGGTGTAGTGGTGCTAGTGCTGGTGTAGTGGTGCTGGCGTAGTGGTGCTGGTGCTGGCGTAGTGGTGCTGGTGCTGGTGTAGTGGTGCTGGTGCTGGTGTATTGGTGCAGGTGTTGGTGCTGGTGCTTTTGTAGTGGTGCTGGTGCTGGTGTAGTGGTGCAGGTATTGGTGCTGGTGTAGTGGTGCTGGTGTAATGGTGTTGGTGTTGTGGTGCTGGTGTAGTGGTGCAGGTGTTGGTGCTGGTGTAGTGGTACTGGTGTAGTGGTGCTATAATAATGGGGTTGGTGCTGCTGTAGTGGTGTTCGTGCTAGTGTAGTGGTGTTGGTGCTGGTGTAGTTGTGTTGGTGTTGGTGTAGTGGTGTTGGTGCTAGTGTAGTTGTGTTGGTGTTGGTGTAGTGGTGTTCGTGCTTGTGTAGTGGTGTTGGTGCTGGTGTAGTTGTGTTGGTGTTGGTGTAGTGGTGTTGGTGCTGGTGTAGTTGTGTTGGTGTTGGTGTAGTGGTGTTGGTGCTAGTGTAGTGGTATTAGTGCTGGTGTAGTGGTGCTGGTGTAGTATTTATGGTGTATTGGTGCTATTGTAGTGGTGTTGATGCTAGTGTAGTGGTGTTGGTGCTGGTGTAGTATTGCTGGTGTAGTGTTGCTGGTGTAGTGGTGTTTTTGTAGTGGTGTTGGTGCTGGTGTAGTGATGTAGGTGTTGTTGCTTGTGTAGAGTTGCTGGTGCTGGTGTAGTGATGTTGGTACTGGTGTAGTGGTGCAGGTGTTTTTGCTGGTGTAGTGGTGCTGGTGCTGGTGTAATAGTGCTGGTGTATTGGTGCAATTGTTGGTGCTGGTGCTGGTGTAGTGGTACTGGTGTATTGGTGCAAATGTTGGTGCTGGTGCTTGTGTAGTGGTGTTGGTGCTGGTGTAGTGGTGTTGGTGCTGGTGTTGTGGTGCTGGTGTTGGTGTAGTGGTGTTGGCACTGGTGTAGTGGTGCTGGTGCTGGTGTAGTGGTGTTGGTGCTGGTGTAGTATTGTTGGTATAGTGGTGCTGGTGTAGTGGTGCTATTGTAGTGGTGTTGGTGCTGGTATAGTGGTGTTGGTGCTGGTATAGTGGTGTTGGTGCTGGTATAGTGGTGTTGGTGCTGGTGTGGTGGTGATGGTGCTGATGTAGTGGTGATGGTGCTGGTATAGTGGTGTTGATGCTGGTGTACAGGTGTTGGTGCTGGTGTAGTGGTGTTGGTGCTGGTATAGTGGTGTTGGTGCTGGTGTGGTGGTGTTGGTGTTGGTGTAGTGGTGATGGTGCTGAAATAGTGGTGATGGTGTTCGTGTAGGGGTGATGGTGTAGTGGTGATGGTGCTGGTATAGTGGTGCTGGTGCTGGTGTAGTGCTGATGGTGCTGGTGCTGGTGTAGTGGTGATGGTGCTGGTGCTGGTGTGGTGGTGATGGTGTTGGTGTTGGTGTAGTGGTGATGGTGCTGGTATAGTGGTGATGGTGTTCGTGTAGGGGTCCTGGTGTAGTGGTGATGATTCTGGTGTAGTGGTGTTGGAGCTGGTGTAGTGGTGTTGATGCTGGTGTAGTGGTGTTGGTGCTGGTGTAGTGGTGTTGGAGCTGGTGCTGGTGTAGTGGTGTTGGTGCTGGTGTAGTGATGTTGGTGCTGGTGTAGTGGTGTTGGTGCTGGTGTAGTGGTGATTGTGGTGATTGTTCTGGTGTAGTGGCGTTGGTGCTGGGTTAGTGGTGTTGGTGTAGTGGTGTTGGTGCTGGTGTGGTGGTGTTGGTGCTGGTGTAGTGGTGTTGGTGCTGGTGTAGTGGTGTTTGTGCTGGTGTAGTGATGTAGTGGTGCTTGTGTAGTGGTGCTGGGGTGGTAGTGTTGGTGCTGGTGTATTGGTGTTGGTGCTGGTGTAGTGGTGTTGGTGCTGGTGTAGTGGTGTTGTTGCTGGTGTAGTGGTGATGGTTCTGGTGTAGTGGTGTTGGTGCTGGTGTAGTGGTGTTGGTGCTGGTGTAGTGGTGTTGGTGCTAGTCTAGTAGTGCTGGTGTATCGGTGCTGGTGCTGGTATAGGGGTGTTGGTGCTGGCATAGTGGTGATGGTGCTGGTGTTGTTGTGCTGGTGCTGGTGTAGTGGTGTTGGTGATGGTGCTGGTATAGTTGTGCTGGTGTTGGTGTAGTGGTGGTGATGCTGGTGAAGTTATTATGGTGCTGGTGTAGTGGTGTTGGTGCTAGCATAGTTGAGCTGGTATAGTGGTGATGGTGATGGTGTAGTGGTGCTGGTGCTGGTGTAGTGGTGATGGTGCTGGTGTAGTGGTGATGGTGCTGGTGTAGTGGTGTTGGTGCTAGTGTAGTTGAGCTGGTGTAGTGGTGATGGTGATGGTGCTGGTGTAGTGGTGATGGTGCTGGTGTAGTGGTGCTGGTGCTGGTGTAGTGGTGCTGGTGCTGGTGTAGTGGTGCTGGTGCTGGTGTAGTGGTGCTGGTGCTGGTGTAGTGGTGCTGGTGCTGGTGTAGTGGTGCTGGTGCTGGTGTAGTAGTGCTAGTGCTGGTGTAGTGGTGCTGGTGCTGGTGTAGTGGTGCTGGTGCTGGTGTAGTGGTGCTGGTGCTGGTGTAGTGGTGCTGGTGCTGGTGTAGTGGTGCTGGTGCTGGTGTAGTGGTGCTGGTGCTGGTGTAGTGGTGCTGATGCTGGTGTAGTGGTGCTGGTGCTGGTGTAGTAGTGCTAGTGCTGGTGTAGTGGTGCTGGTGCTGGTGTAGTGGTGTTGGTGCTGGTGTAGTGGTGCTGGTGCTGGTGTAGTGGTGCCGGTACTGGTGTAGTGGTGCTGGTGCTGGTGTAGTGGTGCTGGTGCTGGTGTAGTGGTGCTGGTGCTGGTGTAGTGGTGCTGGTGCTGGTGTAGTGGTGCTGGTGCTGGTGTAGTAGTGCTAGTGCTGGTGTAGTGGTGCTGGTGCTGGTGTAGTGTTGTTGGCGATGGCAACTAGTTACTACACGTGCATTCTATTTTCTTTTTTTAGATGACATATCTGCTGGCCGACGCCCAGGAGCCAGAGATTCCCCTCCTGGTCAAGAACAAGGCCTGGTACTCCGCCCCGAGCGAAGAAACAGAGGAGAGAATAGAGCCGCCCACCCGCTCCGCCTTCTTACTGGCTGACCAATTCTCGCCTCATAGAGAAGTAAGAACTGATGTCTTCACTTTGATACGGCCATTGATGGAATTTGAGTCGGTGTTCTGAGACACTTCTTTCTCTTATATCAATTATTTCTGGTCAAAAACGAAATTAAACGCATCCCCATTAGTTGTTCTTTTCGTTCATGGTGGATAAATTTTCTCAAACTACCATCAGGGTCATAAACCTACCTCTGGAAATGCCCACAAATCATACGAAAGCCTCACTGAATGTATTTGATTGAGCGCCGAAATGTTTACGAGTATGGCCCTAGAAGCAAATTTGGGGTTTTCTTCTTCTCTTCCGGCAAAAGCTCTAACTTCATCTCTTCTCCTTTTCCTCTGTCTGCCCTGACTCCCACAAGTTCTAGGTTACCACTCACACTTTGGTTGCCCATCTGCTACCAATTCTGTGCGTGATATCATCCGCCCAAATCCATTCTTATTCGTAATATTTATTAGAATATCTTCAACAATTGTCTACAATCTAATCTATGGTCCTTGTTTCCTATCTATTCATCTTTTACCAAGCATTTTTCTCTCAAATCCTCTCTGTACGCCTTTTAACTTCTCTCCACATAACTAGGGTGGCACCAAGTTTCTGGCCGGTATGTTAGGACTGGCATTGATAAAAGTTGCTCCGACCGATTGGCGCCGCATGTAAAGGAAGTCTAAGGATTTTCTGTGAGAATGTTCTGTATGATACACATTGAATATTAGTTATAGTTGCCGGTATAGTTAATAAGGCAGTTCACTGAGATTTCTATCCTGAAGACAGCTAATATGAGCCAGATTTTGAAGTAAGTTTTTCTATCTTTACACCTGGCAGCCTTCTTTAGGTTTATGTAATTTCTCTTTTTTCTTTTTTCCTCGCAGGTCGTCTAGGAGAGGGTTTAACCAGCAGCCGCTACCACCTCTGCTACCTCTGTTACTACTAGCCCTCACTTGACACCATCTCAACACCTCTGTATTAATTTTATTCTATATCAGTATGGTTATTTTATGCCAGTATGAGTTCCGCAAGGGGCGTTCTACTGGCGATCTTCTTGCTCTCTTTACTTGTTCTTGGTCATCCTCTCTCAGCCGTTTCGGTGAAACTTTCTCAGTTGCGCTAGACATAACGAAAGCCTTCGATAGAGTCTGGTACAAGTCTTTGCTTTCTAAACTGCCCTCTTTCGGATTCTATCCTTCTCTCTGTTCTGTTATCTCCAGTTTCCTTTCCAGCCGTTCTATCTCTGCGGTGGTAGACGGTCACTGTTCTTCCCCCAAACCTATCAACAGTGGTGTTCCACAGGGCTCTGTTCTATCACCCACCCTCTTCCTGTTATTCATCAATGATCTTCTTTCCATAACAAACTGTCCTATCCACTCATACGCTGATGACTCCACTCTGCATTATTCAACTTCTTTCAACAGAAGACCCACTCAGCAGGAATTCCATGACTCCAGGCTGGAGCTGCAGGACGCTTAGCCTCAGACCTTACTATTATTTCCGATTGGGGTGAAAGGAACCTTGAGTCCTTCAATGCCTCAGAAACCCAATTTCTCCGCCTATCAGCTCGACACAATCTTCCAAACACCTATCCCCTATTCTTCGACAACACTCAACTGTGACCATCTTCAACACTAAACATCCTCGGTCTATCCTTAACTCAAAATCTTAACTGGAAACTTCACATCTCCTCTCTCACTAAATCAGCTTCCTCGAGGTTGGGCGTTCTGTATAGTCTCCGTCAGTTCTTCTTCCCCGCACAGTTGCTATCCATATACAGGGGCCTTGTCCGCCCTCGTATGGAGTATGCATCTCACGTGTAGGGGGGCTCCACTCACACAGCTCTCTTGGACAGAGTGGAGTCTAACGGCCATATTCTCAGTGAAGCTCTTCTCTCTTCGTCGAAGCGTCTCTTAGAGAGTGTGTTTCCGTTGAAGGGTATGCCCAGTTCCTAACCTTCGAAACAATCTTTCCGTGTAGTGTTGGTACTACTGCAAATCAAACAAACGTTGAAAACCGAAACCTTAATGCAATTTAGGTACATTTATATAATGGATTATATAGTGTGACTAATATTTATGTAAACAGTGCTTGATACAGTGACATACATTATATATAGCAGAAATTTTACATTGATGCATTTAATTGGTTGGTACCCGTGGCTATGTTTGCTTCACTTTCATATCATCCCGTTACCTGTGGGCGGAGCTTTGGAGACCTCGTTAGAATAAACTGCTTTTATTTTCTTTATTTTCCTCCTGTTCCATGAGACATCTCTTTTTCCGTTCGTTATTTCTCACTTGTAAATATATTTTAACTAGCTTTAGAGCTCCTATCAGTGGGTGGAAAATGGTAGCATCTATATTGCTGAGCTTTGCTAAGCTCCACCCACAGGTGACGTCACGAGTTTGGAGATTGGCTGTGTTAAGCCCAGCACGGAGTACCAAATACCACCACATATTCATACAGACTTGTGAAACAAGCGCCCGGAGAAAGCCTGTTAGTCCGTCACTTTAAAATTCATCCCAGCAATCTTAATGCATGCTTATGGTTCGAAGTGCCCGCCCTACAAACGCTCAAAAAAGATAACTGTTGTGAATAGTTGAGACTAAAGGGCGGGGCGTGCTGGTTGAGAGGTGTGTTTCAGTGTTGGCTTAAATTATCATAGGAACCGTGAAGTCTTGAATAAACAGAAAAATATTGTTTCTCGCATTGTATTATTTTTTATATAAGGCCTAGAAAACTTAAATTGTTCTTATACCCAATTAATAATACAGCAACATGGAAAAATGTTGTAATAAAGCATTAAATGTGCGAAGATATTAGCGAAGAGCGGGCCTTCACCTCCTCTTCGTCAAGAGAGGAAATTAGTTCATTTTTTTCCCGCTCGCCGCTTCGCGCGCTGCATCAAAGACACTCCTTTCCACTGAGAATACCGTTTGGTCCACGAAGCCTTGTTTCCTCGCGTGAAGGGGGAAGAGATTCACTGAGAATACGGCCGTAAGGCTCTTCGTCTCATCAGCTCTCCTCCTCTTACTGATAGTCTTCTACCTCTTAATTTCCGCCGCCATGTTGCCTCTCTTTCTATCTTCTATCGTTATTTTCACGCTGACTGCTCTTCTGAACTTGCTAACTGCATGCCTCCCCCTCTCCCGCGGCCCCGCTGCACGCGACTTTCTACTCATGCTCATCCCTATGCTATCCAAATCCCTTACGCATGAGTTAACCAGCATCTTCACTCTTTCATCCCTCACGCTGGTAAGCTCTGGAACAATCAATCTTCTTTCATCTGTATTTCCTCCTGCCTACGACTTGAACTCTTTCAAGAGGAGAGTATCAGGACACCTCTCCTCCCGAAATTGACCCCTCTTTCGGCCACCTTTTTTGATTCTTTTAGGAACAGCGAGTAGCAGGCTTTTTTTTTTTATTATTGTTTCCTTTTTTTGTGTGCTCTTGAGCTGTCTCCTTTGTTGTAAAAAAAAAAAAAAAACATTGTCAGCTATGTAATAGATTGACAAAACTGACAGTTATGAACATATAAAGGCGGTGGCTGAGTGGTCAGCGTGCGGGAGCAGTGTCGTAAAGGACCCGGGTTCGAATCCTGTCCGCCGCTACAAGCTGACAATTTTCAGTCATTGCCGAGTGGCCTAACACTACCTGCATGGTGTCCTAATGAACATCCATTAGCCCGGACTCTAAATCTCTAAGTGGATCAAAAATGAGCTCGGGGGAAGCATGAGCCAATCAAAATCTCCCCACTATGAAGCACTTGCCTGCCCCATAACGGGCTCGAGCGGACCACCAGGCCCCACCAAGAAAGCCTACCGGCGCAATAGGCTAAACGTAAAAATAAAAAAAAAAAAAAAATAAATAAATAAAAAAAAAAAGACATTTTGATGCTTTACCAGCATGGTTAGTCGTCATTCATCCACACCATGATCCAATTACTTTGTTAAAGCGTTGTCCGTATGTAACTCCGGCACATGTACTGTAGGTTCGTCCCCTTATAACGAGCGCCTTCCCAGACATTGTTTTCATCTGAATTTTCCAGCTCTCCTTTTACTCAGGTATGCTTCCTTAATATCCAAACTATTCACTGATGCGATGTTTTCATTTCATAACTTTTTGATCAAGTAGTACGTGAAGAATGATAAATGTTATTGTTGGATTGCTCTTCCGTAATTATGCTGCATGCTCTGTAACTATGCTTGACTCTACGGCTAATGTAGTGACAATAAAAAGACTTGACAGGAGGTTGAACGTTGTCTCCAGTTGTAGGAAGTTCAATAGATGATGCAATAATAACTTCCTTTGGATCGAAATATTTGTACTGTCGAACAGCAATGCAAATAATATTTCATTCAAAATTATCTGACGGTTTACATTATCTAAAAGTGTTAAATACAACTCGGTCATTTTAATGGCGACGTCTCGCGATTTAATTTTGTAGTGATTTTATGAGAAACAATGCCAACCCCCTCACTACTTATGGTGTTGTATACACAGATATGTTTTGCAGAGTCAACATTCAAAAGGAACGCTTTCAACTGTTTCCTTCCACACTCGCGTCGCGCTGGCTTGTTCATTAGCCTCGCCAGTCCGGCCTCTCTGACCACCAACGCCCCTATTCCTTGTGTCTTCCAAGCCCGTTAGGGGAAGAGTGTGATGCAGTATTTTCTACACTTATACGGAAGACTTCAGGTGACCAGAGGCACGTTTTTTTTTTTTTGTTTTCTTTTTTACAGTTTAGTGTTACTGGCTTGGGAAGATTGCACAGTTCGTGTATGTAATACAATATAACTAGTGGATGCTGGCAGGGCACAGGGTTCGTCCATCACCAATACATAATATACCCATCAAAGGAGAGTCCTGCGAGTAGGTGTAGTTGACTTCAAGTTAAGTACGTGTCAGCATTGTATATAAAACAATAAACTATACAGTAATAATTTATTTTTTCCACTGTTCACAGCACGCCTTGTTTTCTTGATAATTAATTATTTTTATACTTTTCATAGCACACCTTGTTATCTTGGTAGACAGTTATTTTTTTTTCTATCATACATAGCATACCCTGTTCTCTTGACAGCCAATTAATTTTCTACTCTTTATACCACCTTGTATCTCAGATTTCCAATCTATTTACATATATATAAAATCTTATGCTTAATGTCATTACATCATTTTTTCTGCCTTTTAAACAAGGCAAACATACTGAAAAAAATAAATTTCATTCTGATCACTTGGATGCTATCTTATAATGGAAGCGCATTAGCTATCCACCTTGCCACCTAGGTGCAGTGTGTAGCTAGGCATGGATGCCCGATGGATGGTAGGCGTCCGTCAGGTATAGAACCATTACGAAGGAGCAGCCCACTGACCACTCACCCAAGATCTCTTCTATAGATCATGCACTCACCCTCCTGCCCTGACCTCTGCCGCCACCTGCCTCAAAACACGTGCACTGAGGCTGAGCAGCGTTACCAGATTATCATGCTCACCACCTTGTATTTTCCGGTTTTCGACACTTGACTAAAACGAAGAAACATCAGTAATATAACCATTTTAACGATAACTGTAAATGAATCGAGTTTTAGGGGAGGAGCAGACAGTTTTTGGGTCGGAAATCGGGAAATATAAAAGGCTGAGAAGGACAATCTGACAACGTAGGTGCACGCGCAGTCTACATATACAGTCAGCCAGCCACGGGACACAAAGGCACGCCAGTCCTCGTCGACGGACCGGCTTGGTCGGCTAGATTTCGATCGCCGATAGAGTCGGTCTGTCGGCTCCCTGCTACGGGGCGCCCTAGGCCAAGGCCCGTGCTCCCTCGTGCACGCCCTCGTGCACGAAGGAGCAATTTCCCCCCCCCACCCCCCCACGGGACACAGAGACACGCCAGTCCTCGACAGATCGACTTGGTCGGCTAGATTTCGATCGCCGATAGAGTCGGTCTGTCGGCTCCCTGCTACGGGCCGCCTTTGGCAAAGGCCCGTGCTCCCTCGTGCACGAGGGAGCAATCTTCCCCCCCCTCCCCCCCCACCCCCAAGGGACACCTATCAAAATTGAGTCCAGTCGGCGCGGTGACGTCACGCTCGCCAAGACTCCTACTCACCTCACCTGCCCCGCACGATGACACAATCTCATAAATACTTCTGTAGTTCGCTTACATTATCTTCTAACTATGATTTGACAACTGCATTCCGTTTAGGAGACATTCCTTTATTAAGTGTAATCGTTTATAACATTATTCCTTTAAGTACTTACTCAGGAAATAATTATAAGTAGAGTTATAAACATCGGAACACAGCTTTCACTTCAACTCACCGAAACGTCTTTATTATTGGTTATTGCTATTTTTTCCCTGAGTATCGAAGGTTCTGCATTCACTGCCGAGCCTAATGGTACAAACAGAAATTGTCTGTCATGTGTCTGAGCCAAGTTATAACGAATAAAACAAATATGTACCACGAGAGCATTCATTACACAGCCCATGGAGGTATAAAGGGTGGAGAGGCCGTGAGGCGCTCGGGTTGATGCCAGCGAACTGTCAGTCGGCCATCTTTTTGTAGGTCTAGGCAGCGACTGCTGGGTAGTGATGAAACGATTGTAGGACAGAAAGTAACAGGAAAAAAAGTAACACGAAAAAAAGTAACGGAAAAAAGTAACAAGAAACAAAGTAACAAGAATGGAAATAACAGGACAGGAAAAAGAGTAACAAAAATATTGAATGCTATAGTTTTTTTTTTCGGAGATTGCCCAAAAGTCCAGACTGCTTCAGCTGAGTAACTGAATGCTTCAGTTTCTGTTTCTGAGATTTCCTCAACTAACAACAAGATTCGGTTACTGTTTCAGAGTTTCACCTAACAGGATAACAGCCTGCTTCAGACGAATAGTCTGCTTCAATTTCCGTTTCCGAGGCTTCCTCATCTAAGAACAAGATTCAGCGCAGCTACACACACAACCAGCAGCATGGACATCACACAGAGTAACAAGGGCGGCAACAAGAAGAAAAAATCTGGTGGAAATGTTCTGAGAAAGGGAGTCGAGATTGAAGAGGAAGTCTCAGCACCACGCCTGACTTGGATAGTCCAGAGCCAGGCCTACCCCACAACCACGCTGCTGACCATATCAACGTGACATACACAAAGTGTCGTAACTTGATGAGGCAGCAGGCGGCCAGCTCCCTAGACAAGCCATCCCAGATCTTTGCCCAGGCAGTTGCAAACCAAGACCATGCTGTGCAGAAGCGTTTTCCGTGTGAGGAGAACACCAAGCGATCCCTCAGATATCACAGGCGCACCCCACCAATGCCCGAACACCTGCACAACTTCACTTTGCCAGATGGGTGGAAGGATACACTGGGATGCAACCCTCAGCAGTTCCTTCTTTACGACAATGGGCCAGAGGCAATCAGTCGCATTATTGCCTTTGCCACATTAGAGGACCTGCGCCGTCTGGCAGCCGCAGAGACCATCTATATGGACGGCAACTTCAAGATGGCACCAGCACAGTTTACTCAAGTGTACGTGATTAGAGTTCCATTTAAGACTATACATGTCTCCTGTGTCTATGCTTTGCTACAGAATAAGACAAGAGCGATGTATTCAGAGTTGTTTGATGTCATCGTGGACCGTATCACGCGGTTGGGAATAAACCTTCATGTACAAACAGCTGTGACAGACTTTGAAGATGCTGTTTTGCGTGCAGTTAGTGCCAGCTTTGGTAGAGAAGTGGAGACCAAGGGCTGCTTCTACCACCTTACACAGTGTGCCTGGCGTAGAATACAGCAGCTTGGTCTAACAGAAAATTACCACTAAGACGGAGTTCCGGCGGTTCTGCAGCATGTTGGATGGACTCGCCTTCCTGCCCACTGAGGAAGTGAAAGAAGGTATGGAGCACCTCAAGACCGTTACTCCTGCCGAGGGTGCTGAATTGGTGGACTATTTTGACACAACCTATGTCTCAGGCAGCTACAGAAGTCAACAGCTGCAGAATTCCCAGGGTGTCAGGTTGCGTGTTGTACCCCCGATGTACTCCCCTGCTATCTGGAATGTACATGAGGCGACATTACACGGCAACTCCCGTACTAACAACATTTGTGAGGGTTGGAACAATAAGTTCTCAAACTTAGTTGGACACCACCATCCCTCTGTATGGAAGTGCATACAGTGGTTCCAAAAAGAACACGTTACCGTGGACACCGTGGTGCAGCAGGACCTGATTGGCAACGCATCCAAACCAAGACACAAGAGAAACGCTATTCAATTGCAGAAGCGGCTACAACATATCTGTCGGGACAGGGTGGAAGGAAGAAAATCCATCCCAGAATTTTTAGAAGGAATTGCTCACAATATACATATAACCCGGACACTACATTAATATACATCTCGTCAAAATATTTCTTTAATTTACCTAATCATATTGGTTTTACTTTTTAATGTTTTAGTATTTTTAATGTTTTTAACTTTTTAATGTTTTTAATATTTTTTTGTTTTAATGTTTTTAATGTTTTAATGTTTTTAACTTTTCCAAGAAAAAATATACTTCCTTTTGTACCAGAGCCACTATTTTCAATTCGGCAGTCTTTAATTCGTGTACATTAATTGTCAATTTATCTTCATGAATGACCACTGATACTTTTTTTATTAAATAAAATTAGTATTGTTACTTTTTTTCCTGATACTTTATTTCCTAGCAAAAATTGTTTCTTTTTTTCCGTTACTTTTTTTCCTGATACTTTCTTTCCGAGCACCTGATGAAACATGTCATGGAAGTATTTCGCTACGTTGGAATGCATGTTTGTCCCCTGTCTAAGAAGTAGAGCTGGGGTGAGGTCACATAGTTAATAGGGAGTCAGGTCTGTTTATGGGTTGGGCTATGATGACTCGGGTCGAGAAAAACCGAGGTCAGGGTGAGGACAAATAATTAATAAGGGGTGTCAGGTCTTGACCCAAGTCGATCCACACATATTCTCTGTCTATAATTCAGTCGAGCTCTGAACAGAGGCAGGAGTGTGGCTTCGTGTGTGGTCTGGAATGCTGACTACCTGTGTTTCATTTGGGTGCAATGAACAAGCGAACAAAAATCTGATCCATCCATTACTTTTCACCAGTAAGTTATTTATTAATTAATTTTTATATCTGATGTTCAGGCAAGCGTGCATGACTTTTATAACAAGACTGATGCACAGGACATATGAACACTGATTATTTGATCTAAGCGTTAGGAACATCTCTCTCACAAGATCGTTGGCTATATAGCCGGATTTGTCAGCTTAAAACCTAAGGGATCTTTAAAGTGTGAGTCGTGCTGCAATGCTTTATTTACCCAACATATGGATGCAATTCACTGATTTATCTCAGTTGAAAACAAAGGCCACCTATCTTTTCCATCCAGAGATGTTACCATTTGTCTTGTGTGTGAAAGAAAATTCAGAGAGGAAGTTTTACAGTATAGTGACCAACCATATGCAAAGTTGTCAACACATGCTTGGCACAACATTGTAACACTTGTACTGTCTGAGTTCCAGGAGAGGGCTGTCTTTTCCAGCCTGGCACAACACATGTTAGACAGTGATCCGTTCACTAATCATCTTGTGTTACTGATCAAGGCTGTAGGCGAGACCTATCTGCAGGTCAGGCACAGATATGCAGCCAGACAGTTTACTGCACGACTAATATCCCTTAAAGGCGCCAGAAGTAGAGCCAGGATGAATAAATTAGTACTATTTAGTGGAATGTGATTCTGTGTATAATATATAATATCTAGTCTGGTATGCAATATATGGGTAGCAGTAACACTAGTTTCATTTCACACGCCAGCATATTATAAGTAAGTTTAAACAGTGTAAAATGGGGTAAAAAAAAAAGTGCTACTGAAGTGACAGCCCCTACAACAATATGGCGGACGGGGGAGAGCGGTGGGCTCACTCAAGACAGTACTGACCGCTAGGGATGGGCAAGTACCGTTAATTTGAGTACCGGTAGTACCGGTACCGAAAACTCTGGTACCGTTAGTACCGGTACCGGTACCGGTACCCGAAGGAGAGTTTTTTTTATCTATGACTTTTGATGAAATTCCCAAATAAATTTCCTGTAAAGAAAACTCTCTCTCTCTCTCTCTCTCTCTCTCTCTCTCTCTCTCTCTCTCTCTCTCTCTCTCTCTCTCTCTCTCTCTCTCTCTCTCTCTCTCTCTCTCTCTCTCTCTCTCTCTGAATGAAGTGAATATTTATTTTTTCGATAAGAAAATGGCATGTATAGTTATTATGGATGTACTCGATCATAGTCTAATAACAATAACAATATTTATTAGCAACCTAAAAAAGAAAAAGAATCAGACATGAAGAATTATCCAGTAACTCCAATAAATAAATCAAATAATGGAAACGGGAGCTGTGATGGAAACGGAAATCAGGACAAAATGGTGGGAACTTGGGGGGACGGTCAGCGAGGCAGTGACTCAGCGTCTCCATACAGGGCCCATACCGCGTGATACCACATGAGGCGGGCGGGCGAGCGCCGAGCGTCACTAAGATCCAAACGGTACCGGTACTAGCGGCAATGCGCAGTGCCGAGTGATCACGACGCTTCCCGGCACCCAAGTGATCATGAGGCTTCGCGGTACCAGGTACCGGTACCTGCTGGACGACGTGGGTTTGAATCCCCACACTACCTTCTGGGATTTTTCAGTCACCGCCGAGTGGCCTAAGACTACCCACATGCTGTCCTGAAGATCACCCATCAACCCGGACTCAAGAAGAAACCGACCCAAAACTTTATATAGACATATAAATGAGATATTATGGAAAAAAGACACTGTGAATGCAATCAAAGTGAGTGACCAAGTCTATGAAGATGTAAAGGAAATCTGTGAAATATTAAATGAAAACTTTCAGAAGGTGTTTACCCAAGAGACAGAATTTGAAGAGAGGGATGAGGAGAGAAGTGTCAAAAGAATGGAAAACATAAGTGGATAAAGAAGAGATACTAGGGCTATTGAAATCACTAGATGGTAAGAAGGCAATGGGTCCAGATGAAGTACGTATCAGGCCAAGTACTGACAGAGTGAAGGGAACAGTTAATAGAACCAATTCATGATGTTGTAAGTTGTTTAATCAAGACTGAAGAAGTCCCAGTACAATGAAAGAGGGCACATGTGGTCCCATTATATAAGAGCAGAAATAAACAAGAGCTGCTGAACTATAGACTGGTTTCCCTAACAAGTTTAATGTGCAAACTGAGTGAGAAGGCAATTGAATAAAAGACATCTGGAAAGAGAAGATAATAAATGAAAGTCAATTTGGATTCAGACAAGGTAAATCTTGTGTCACAAATCAAATATGTTTTTACTCAAGAATAATTGATATAGTACAGGAGAGAGACGGATGGACAGACTGCATATTTTTGGACCTAAAAAGGCATTTGATAAAGTTCCACATAAGAGGCTGCTGTGGAAATTAGAAAATAGAGAAGGATTGGGGGGAAATATAACAGAATGGATGAAAAATTACCTGGCAAACAGAGAAATTAGAACCATATTGAAAGATGAAAAATCAGACTGGAGAAAGGTCACAAGTGGAGTGCCACAGGGATCAGTGTTAGCGCCTATGTGATGTTTTTAATATATAGAAATGATATGCCAGAAAAAGTAAAGTTAGTACATGAGTATGTTTGCAGATGATGCCAAACTGCTTAGAAAATAAGAGATGAGGATCATTGTACTAAACTCAAGGAAGATTTAAATGAGACATGAATGGAGTAAAAAATGGGAAATAGATTTTAATGAAAAGAAATTGAAGGCCATGGTGACATGTGGCAATCCACCATACATGACCCAGGTCTAAAAACTGATCAGTTTAGTTTATCCTCTCAGCCTCTGTCTCTCTCCCCCAGTGTGTGGGATTGTAAAAAAGTCTGATAATGTTGTGTACAATTGTGGTTATTCAATTCTTCCCCTTTCTTTGGGAGCATCAGGGCTGGGTGCCAGGTTTCACAAGTAGGTGTATGTTGTTACCAAAACCAACCGGTCACACTGCTGTTTGCATGAGTGAAACACAAAAATAGTAGCGGCTGCATGCTTATGAGAGGAGGATGCCAATGTAGTACTTAGCATATTGTCATCATAGTCTCATACTTGGTCCATATTTAGCCGTTTCTCAGCCACTCATACCTTCAGTTTGACTAAAGCAGACAGATAAAGACTTCAATGGACTTCATTTTTTTCTCTTTCTAGTCATGGTGGTTGTGACATAAACCAAATTATAGTCAGAGAAGATGTTTTTTGTGACAGTGTAGTTGTGGATCATGATTTGGTTATTGGCCATGACCACTCCTAGGTCAGAGTTGCTACCCTTTAGTAAGGCCGCAGATATTTGGAGTGCTAGCTTGGATCTGGTGAAGCACAACAAGCAACCCAAGACAGTAGGCGAGTCTCAAAGACTTTAGAGTCCTTGGGAGATCCCTATAGTGTGGTGAAGTGCCTCTACGATTCTACATGTCACTTAAGGGAAAGATGGAATCATGTGAGGCAGCTGGGGAAGTGCCACAGACCTGTCCCAATACATGTGTAACACAGGAGGTCACATGTCAACGAGAAGGGGCAGCCGCTCCTTGGGAACAAGTGAACCAGTGACAACTCAGAGCTCTTCACAGGAGTTTGCTGATAGCCATCATTGGATGTCCGGCAGGCAGCTGAGGACTGGAGAGCCCAGCATCGCACTGAGACAAGACGGATGATTAACAGACTAAATTTGAAGGATAATGTTTTCTAGATTGTACATAATATTGCATCAAGACAGCTCAATTATGAAGGAAGGGGTTGTGTTATGCCACTGCATTGTATTAGTTCTAGGAAGTTCTGGTACTCGACTCAACTACTCTACACTATTCACATGCATACCTTACTGAAGCCCTTGAGAAAGAAAATGGGTGTATAAGAGCTAACACAGGTAGGGCAGTCAGTCAGCGAGGGACTCCGAGAGAGAGAGTAGAGGACGAGGTAGAGGAAGACTCAACTATAGTCTGTTTCAATAAAATATTACAGGCAGTCACACCACCTCTTTTTTCACTTGATTTTGATTAGCTCTGTGGTAGCCAGTCACCGCACAGAACCTGTCACTTTGCGTCCACCTTGACCGCTGGCATTGCAACTCTGTGCAATGTTTATAGTTTTCTAATACTATCTGGAATACTGTTTTCTTAGTAGCATTGCCATCCTTGAGTCATTATCTATAACATTCATTCTATAACACAAGATGACTACCTAATTATTTTCTCTCATATATATCTTGTGATGAATGAAGACATTTTTTACATGATAAAAACAAGTTTATATTTCCATCCTTAGTCATGTTAACAGCATAGTTATGGCTATTTTTCTTGTCTCATCATAAAATTTAACAGTTTAGGCACTATACATGTTCAGTGGTAAAATTGCATAAAGTTAATATTTCTTTTTTTTTTTTTCTTTTTACGTTGTTGCCTATTGCGCCGGTAGGCATCTTCCCGGTGGGGCCTGATGGTCGGCCCAGCCCGTTCTGGCGCAGGCGAGTGTTTATAGTGGCGCCATCTTGCATTGGCTCATGCTGGCCCCCGGAACTCGTTCTTGATTCGCTTGGACGGCTTCCTCTAGAGTCCGGGTTGATGGGTGGTCTTCAGGACAGCATGTGGGTAGTTTTAAGCCACTCGGCGGTGACTGAAAAATGAAACTGAAAAATCCGAGTGGTAGCGTGAGGATTCGAACCCGCGTCGTCCATCACGCGGCGAATGTGGGTCCAGTACGCTACCAGTTCGGCCACCGCCTACCCTGAATACTGAGGTGTAAAATATTTATCTTCATGTATTCCAGAGCACTGTGAGGTAGTGTGAGCACAGAGCGAGCTTCCTGGGCCGAGCAACTTAACTTTTTCAGCGCGGTGATTGGCTGCCACTTGGCCAGGCAAAATTGAAGAGCATGAGGGTGTGTGGCCGCCTGTAGTATCCAAGTGAAACAGACTATAATTAAGATGAGAGAAGTCAGTGATACAAGACTCAGCATGGATCAGGAAAGGCAAGGACATTCCCAGACTTCTGATTGTGATTGTTGCTGTGCTGATGCAGGAAGAAAGACCCTGCATTTCTGGATCTGGATCTGGATCTGGATCTTATTGTGCAGGGCACCTGTATAGGTGCATAACTTTCATATTTGTGTTGGCAGTTGGGGGGACGGGGAAGCTGGGTGTGCAGGGGAGGGAAGTGAATCAAGTGTAATTGTTAGTGTTGGTGTGTTGTGGTGACAAGTGAGTGCGTACTTATTTTCTGAATGAGTCTATTGTACCGCAGTCTAAAATCTATTGAGGGAGGCCGTTCCAGTCATGTATGGTGCGTGGAAAGTATGAGTGCTTGTATGTGTCAGTGTTATTGTGATATGTTTGGTATTTATGGATGTGTGTGTTATGAGTACGTTGACTGTTTGCGTTGTGTAAGTATGTATGTGGGTCAATGTCAATGTGAGTGTTTGTGATCTTGTACATGCATAAGTGTAAGTTTGTGTGCTTGTCTGCGTATGTGAAGAGTTTCCATGTTTATTTGTTGTTTTACCCGTGTTGTTGTATCGGTCCAAATGTGCACTCCTCTCATATCACCACAATCACCACTGCTTGCTTTTATCATCACCATCATTTCCTCATATCATCACCATTGTTTTCGTTTCTCATCATCACCATCATTTTCTCATTGTAACGATCCAAATGTGTAATGACTAATGAGTGAGTGAGTATGGAATGCAAGTGAGTGAATGATTATATATTACAACAAACGAGCAAGTGAGCGGATGTG
The DNA here is from genome assembly GCF_024679095.1 of Eriocheir sinensis. Classification (NCBI taxonomy): domain Eukaryota; kingdom Metazoa; phylum Arthropoda; class Malacostraca; order Decapoda; family Varunidae; genus Eriocheir; species Eriocheir sinensis. Next base: position 3,784,611 of record NC_066513.1, on the reverse strand, counting down.
TGGACGGGTGAACGAGTGTGTGTGATAAGTAGAGATTATTGGCGTGAATGGGGGTGTGAATGGATGAAAGATTATTTTGAAATCCCTCATCTCCGGTCTCGAACCCTAGAATGATTATTAGTTAGCTAGCGATAGATTATCTAGTTGTAAGGCAGAGAGGGAGTCACGTGAAGAAGGGGAGGAGCTTAGCGAGGAGCAAAGGCGAGAAGGCAAGGCAGGGAGAAGCACGGGGCAGTGAGGAGACGAGCACCACTACCGCAAGGAGGGCAGCCAGGGAGGAGACAGAAACCCTGAGATACAGGCAGACAGTGAGAGGCAGAGAGCGAGACCGACGAGCGGTGAAGGACGCACGTTGAGAGGTTGGCGTGACCGTCCATCACAGCCCTGTGAACACCACCGCAAGCACGGCAGAGGCGAGGCAAGGCACAGCAGAGCTCAGCAAGGCGAGGCGAAACAAAAGCACGGCAGAAACAGCCTCTTCAACAACGCCTTAAACCAACCTTGCCGTCATAACCACCTCCACGGCTTCTGCAACCACGCCTCGGCTCGTAAACCACCCAACCACGGCCTCTTCAACCACGCCTCGTCAACAACGCTGCTGCAGTTACCAGCCCTGGCAGTCTACCACCCCCGGCGCCTCAATCGCCCCAGTGCCCTCCTCCATCCTGCACCAATCAGCACTTCAACACAGATAAGCATTCAAATGTTCCCCAATCTCCCTGATAGTTAGTTAGGTTCAATAATATTCAGTTATGTATGTATTCATTTAAAAAATTGTCACTCCGCTAACCTCCCAGGGGCTGTAACTATTCATACATAAGGAAAGTGATTAAGTTACTGTAAGTGCTAAAATTTCAAGCCTGTCAACCTGCCATTTGGGCATTACTGAACACCCACCCACACACGCACGTTATCACCACTTCCCCCTTAACTAAACATTGTCTCAGAGTGGTTCACACGGGAATCCACCCACCTTCCATCATTACCGCACTAAAACCCAGAACGAGTGTTCACTTGTCCAGAGACTTGTCTCAACATCATTGACAACCGCTCGGAAATAGCCAGACGACCACCCCGCTACCACATTGCTATCTAAACAGTGGCCGTCAGAAGGAATGTAGCGTCGCCTTGGAAAAAAAAGGCGTTACATTGTGATTCCAGGCGTTGGAGTGTAGTTGTTTGTAATGAACCTAGCCGCCTTGGTGTTTTGTTCTAACCTATTGTTGTGCTGGAAGCTTCCCCCGGCGTCCATGGGGCTCTAGAAGGCTCCGGGAAGAGCGAGCAGGGGGGCGGGGAGCAAAGCCTCGTCCGCGCCCCGCGGGGCTGGGCCAGGCGCCAGGCGGGAAGTGTTGCCAACTCGCACATACTTTTGCTACATGTTCTTGTATGATCTAAAATATACTGTAACACTCTAGACTGTACTGTTCTGAATATATATAGGAGAAGAGGGCGAGAGGGGACGGCTCCGGGAGCAGCGAACAGGGGGGCGGGGAGCAAGGCGAGCCGTCCGCGCCCCGCGGGGCGCGGCCAGACGCCAGGCGGGAAGTGTTGCCAACTCGCATATATTTTTGCTACATGTTCTTGTATGATCTAAAATATACTGTAACACTCTAGACTGTACTGTTCTGAATATATATAGGAGAAGAGGGCGAGAGGGGACAGTCCCAGTCATAGTAAGCTAGTGGTAAGTGAAGTCAGTGAAGTGTACTACTAAGGAAGAATATTAAACTACAGAAGATGTGCAAAGTGTTTACATATCTCCCTCCCACGGAGTCTCCTGACGGCGACACGGAACCCAAGTAACACGTCCGGCATAACACTATCAATGTTTTTGTGTGTAAGGATCCCACACCGTGGAGCAGTATTCATCACCACCTGCTGGCTACTGTTAAGTCTCCAGGGTGTGAAGGCCCACAGAACCCACTTGAAGCACACATGAGAACCCACAACCCACCTACTGTAAGTTGCAGTTGGTGTCAGGAACAGAACTATGTATGTTGCACTTGGTGTCAGTGGTGCAAATATCAGTTAACCTGCTCTATTAGACACCTCAAATATAACGAATTTAGGCTTTAACAAACTTTTTGGGCCAGTCTTGGTGTATGCAGGGATTCACCGAACAAGCTCAGTAAGTGTGTGGTTCAGTTTGGTGGTGGTGCAGCTGAGCAAGTAGACACACGTTGATTGGCGGCGGAGGGAACTAAACAGCCAGGCGGTGTACGTGTGTTTAATATCAGTCTAGCTTTATCCATCCAACAGTAAACACCTTTGCTCTCATCCTTCTGTACCTTACCTCGCATCTAATACAAAGAACAAACTGTTACATACGGTTTTTTTTTTTTTTTTTTTTTTTTTTTTTTTTCATCTCGCCTGTAGCGCTGGTAGGCTTTCTTCAGGGGCCTGATAGTCAGTCTAAGCCTGTCATGGTGCAGGCATTTTCTTTATTTATTTTTATTTTTATAGTGGCGCCATTTATGCTTGGCTCATGCCGCCCCCCCGGAACTCATTCTTGATTCACTGGACGGTTTCTTCTGGAGTCCGGGTTGATAGGTGGTCTTCAGGACAGCATGTGGGTAGTCTTAGGCCACTCGACAGTGACTGAAAAATCCCAGGTGGTAGCGGGCGGATACGAACCGACATCGTCCATGGCACGGTGAATGCGGAGCCTGCATGCTGACCACTCAGCCACCGCCTACCCTGTAAATGGTTCGAACTAGCGAACTTTCAGTTCATGAAACGTGTAAGGTTCATTGTATTTAAAAAGGTTGGATCCCTTGGATATAACAGATTTTTGGATATGATGTCACCCCCACTCTCCCAATTGGTTCATTAAAACGAGAATTTAATGTATGTAACAGTGGTTTCATGAGTGAGGATCGCTACTTACTTACCAGGCAGTGGCTGAGTGCATGGTCAACATGCAGGCACGGCAACCAGGAGGACTGAGGTTCACATCCCACCAGCTACTACAGGCTGGCACTTTCAGTTATTCCTGAGTGGCCTAACGGCCGTACCATAAGGCAGCCTCTAAACCTTCCTCTTCCCTTAAACAGTGTCCCCTTTCTTCCGGATACTGTAAGGTGATCTCGGCCCCTTCCTCCGTTAGGGCTTCTTCCAAGTTGGGCTGGTAGCCTCTGTAAACATCAATACACGGAAATATTGATAATTGAAGCATTTTACATATATTAGTGTAATCATACATATTTTTCAATGTATAATCACGAAGAAAATGGTTGATTGAAAGGCAAATATAGGTATAATTGGGAACATAGCGTAAGTGATAGGGTTGGCATCCCTGCGCGGCCCGTGTTTCCACTAGGCCTACGAGAGGAGAGGCCCAGGGGATTGGGAGTGACCTCAGCACCCCTTGGTTTCCACCTCTCTCCACGCACACAGCCAGGAGTCCACATGTGCCCGGTGTTATCACTGCCCCTCGCTACCATCGCGTCAAGCAAGGAGCCGTTAGATATAAGTGCTCGAGCCCCATCGGAGCTATAGGAAAAGACTACGTAGCTCCTTGAGTTGACCAAGGAGGCGTGTTGACACGGCAACTCGGCAAGGGTTAAAAATCATGATACAACCCTAAAGTCTTAAACAACATTTTAAATCATTTATTTAAAAAAACTTGCAGATTCATATTAGATCAATTACGTTTTATTATAATTCCTGGATCATTTATTACTATATTAATGAGAGAAATGCAGAATTGACGCATAAAATATGCGAAGGGGCTCACGAAGATGTGCCTATCTCGACCCCTTGCCAGATTCCAACAATTTCGCCCCTCAACACCTTTCCTTTGCTTACGGAGCGGGCCCCTGGAAGATTATGATATGAGAAATTGGCCGAAGAGCTTATATAGTCGAGGAGGCTGCCTTATGGTACGGCCGTAAGACTTCTCACATTCTATCCTGAAGACCACTTATGAATCTGAACTCAAGATTCTCTCTAAAATGAGGATCAAAGATGAGCTCCAGGGGACAGAATTAGCCAAGCAAGATGGCACCACTATGTGTGAAACAGAAGAGAAGGAGCTAGGTGTTCTACACCAAACTCAACTCTGTATTGGACCGGTGCCCATAGCTGGGCGTTATCGCGATAAGTTATTGCGGTACTTTATCGCTGATAACAAAATCAGGTTATCGGCCATCCGCTACTTATTTAAACATATATCGGTATCTTCGTTACTTTTGTAACCAAACTAGCGCTAATCGCTACTTTTTTTCCGCCTCTCAATAAAAAAAAACGTTGTCTCCTCCCTACACGTGGCCCGGGCGCCCGGTGTTGTATGAAAAAACTTCGGGGTATGAAATATCTTCGGCGAAGATGTTTCATACTCTGATCATCAATATTAAACCACTAGGTTATTTTTTTATGTTAGACTCAAAAAATCAATATATAAAAGAGAAAAATCATTTAACTTTGCCCAAAAAATGATTATTCACTGCCTCAAATTTGATATTCCATATTCGTTTGGTATTGAAGGCACCCGGTGTTGTGTTATTTGGTGTCCCATCGTCAAAAGCTGGCGCTTTTGTTTACAAACACTGGTCTCTCGTTAACTACGCATGTTCAGACTAGTAAGCGTAGCCCTGTACAGTCTCAAAAAACTTTTTAACACATTAAGAGTAGTTGCTGGAAGGCTGAATCAGACATACAGTACCACCATCCTCGCTGTTTCTAGAACGACACTGTACATGTAAATACAACTCGTACAGAGTGTAGTTCTAGAAACAGCGGTGATGGTGGTAGTGGTACTGTATGTCTGATTCAGCCTTCCAGCAAATCTTAATTACGTTTAAAAGGCTTTGTGAGACTGTACAGGTCTACACTTGTTGGTCTAAGCATGCGCAGTACACGAGACCAGTATTTGTAAACAAAAGCGCCAGCTTTTGACGGTGGGGACGCCAAATAACACAACACAGGTTCAGGCGTTTCTAGTATTACCGTCCATATGTACGTTTCAACGGTTTTCAGGTTTTGTAAGTTTTCTAAAATACAGATAATGAAAATTTGAATTCATCTATGTTTTTTATTTGAAATATCAATATAGTACCGTTTTCGCCTATCGGACTTATCGCTAGCTAGTATCGGAATTGTGGATTAATATCAGGTATCGGTTATCGCCTATATTTGTGTTTCCAGTTAACGAATATCGGTTATCACCGATAAGGGTTTCCATTATCAGTTTTCGGTTATCGGGAATAAGGTTTTCTGTTATCGTGCCCAGCTATGCCGGTGCCCCCCTTGGAACACATTCATTGTCTTTGGCAACTTTGCTACTACTGGCGCTAACAGGGTTGGCTGTGATCCTGGCTTGGATCCTGAAGATCCAAGAGGCTAAGAATTGCAGGTTCTTGGTACCAAAGACCAGCGCTGCACTGCTGGACTTGATATATCAATGCCAGAAGGGTAGCTAAGGAGATTTACCACATCCTTGTAGGCAACTGGAGCATCCTCCAGAACTGTAGGGTTTCATATGCAGTGTTGAGCTCTTTGCAACTGATTATTTATTATAGGCTTGTTGTTGCAACCCTCAAGCTTCACTTCAAATCAAGAATCTCGAGATGCAGCAATACTGTGGTCCTCGAGAGGCTGAAAGACCTGGCATGTGCTAACCAGTACGTAGCGACAGTCTCAAATTGGTTCAATGTGCTCAGCACCCCTGAGGACCCTGCAGAACTATGGGATACCTTTTGATGTGAAATTGATGTGAGTGCATTGGAGAGCGCTTGAGATCTAGGAGAGGTTTTTCCTTGGGGGAGTTGCTGAAGAATATTGAGGAGAGTCGCACTGCCAGGCTTGCTGGAAATCGGGACCAATTTAAGTCTCTGTCGCATAGGACTAGAGCTCTCTTGAGGAGCGACAAGGAGAGGTATGTCAGGAGTCTTCCTGAGGAAGTCAAGGGCCATCTCAATGCATATGACCACTGACCTGCTTACCAAGCCCTGAAGCAGCTCTGGTCCAAGCCTCCCTCTTAGGTGAGCATTATCCGAACAGCAGATTATTTCATATTTCTAATTCAAATCATGATACATATATACATCTTTAGCATCTTATTACATTCACTATATGAAACTTTAAAGGAACAACATAGAGCATGTGACAGCTGTTTATGTGGGAAAAAATGTATTTAAATTTCCTGTATCTTTCATTTCCCCATTTCTTAAATACTATTAGTACATAAGTCAAGTGTCTTTATACCATAGCTATGAGAAAAATGTGATTTCTTAATAATAGCAAAAAACTAGTAAGAAAAATTATTTGAACGTACGCCGCATGCATATTAGTTTTGGTAGTTCCACCAGGGCCACCAGATGGCAGGTAGTGTTCAGTGAAGGACCCAGTATAAGAGGTAGAAAACTGCTAGTAAGAGAAAGAGTTGATGAGATGAAGAGCCTTTGACTCCACTCTGTCCAGTAAGGCTGTATGCATGGAGCCCTCCACGCATGAGATGCATACTCCGTACAAGGATGGAGAAGGCCCCTGTGTATGGACAGCATCTGTGCAGGGGAGAAGAACTAGCAGAAACGATACATAACACCCAACCTCAAGGATGCTTATTTAGCAAGAGAAGAGATGTGAAATTTCCAGTTAAGATTTTGAGTTGAGGATAGACCAAGGATGCCTAATGTAGAAGAAGGTGACATATGAGTGTTGTTAATGAAGAATAGTGAATAGGTGTTTGGAAGATTGTGTCGAGTTGATAGGTAAAGTAATTGAGTTTCTGAGGCATTAAAGGACACCAAGTTCCTTTTGCCCAAATCGGAAATATAAGCAAGATATGAGGTCAAGCATTCTGCAGCCTCCAGCCTGGAATCACGTAATACCTGTGGGGAGAGTCTTCTGTTAAATGATGTTGAGTAATGCAGAGTCATCAGCATAGGAGTGGATAGGACAGTTTGTTATAGAAAGAAGATCATTAATGATTAACAGAAAGAGTGGGGGATCGGACAGCCCTGCGGGACACCACTGTTGATAGGGGGAAGAACAGTGACCGTCTACCACAGCAGAGATAGAACGGCCAGAAAGGAAACTGGAAATGAAAATACAAAGAGAGGGGTAGAAACCGTAGGAGAGAAGTTTAGAAAGCAAAGACTTAAGTACCAGACCTTGTCGAATGCTTTTGAAATGTTTAGGGCAACGGTGAAAGTGAAAGTTTCACCAAAACGTCTAAGAGAGGAAGAGGGGAGGGGGGGGGAGCATAAAAAGCTGAGCGAGTAGGCAGACATGACCTGACACTTGACCCATTGTGTTCATTCGCCGCTACAAACAATGGCCAGGGCATACTTGCAGCTGTAGTGCAGTGACTAGCCTGATAGGCGAGCCTAGCTCCCATAACTCGCGTACTCTGCGAGGGGGGTACCTCTTTGGCCGACTGGTTAAGGAGTGGCTCTCCCGTCACGCTGGTCGCGGGTTCGATCCCAGGTGCCGGCAAAACCTTTCCTTACCGTTTACCGTTACCGTTGATGAGGTTTCAGGCCCTGCTCCGCCGCTGATGCAGCGCTCTACGAGGGCCGTCAACAATTACAACATTAGCCTCAATAATAGTCTTCGATACACTTATTCTCAAACATCGTAGTGAGTGAGTGAGTGTCCTAAATTCTTTCACGAATAATATCACATATAACAATTAGTTCAGTGTTCATGTCTGCTATTTTCATTATAGTATAACAATTAAATATTCAACAATTATTTCCAGCACACTGAACATTCATCACACACAATTTATCTTTGAATACAGACACTAATTAATAGCCATGATCGGTCATGTTACGAATTCTCTCAATTTCAGTCTGGAGAACTACACAACACTGGTCATTCGCTGAGTGGTTGATTTCAGGCTTCTTGTATCTCACACAATTTATGCATTTCTTCTCAGCCTTGGTGCACTCCTGTGATTTATGATTGCCAGCGCATTTGAAACAATTTGGGGTGTCGCCATTGGTCTTGGCAGTACAGTTGGCCTCAAGATGGCCATATCTCTGACATTGATAGCATATTGTTATGCCGGACGTGTTACTTGGGTTCCGTGTCGCCGTCAGGAGACTCCGTGGGAGGGAGATATGTAAACAACTTGCACAGCTTCTGTAGTTTAATATTCTTCCTTAGTAGTACACTTCACTCTGACTCTTCACTTACCACTAGCTTACTATGACTGGGACTGTCCCCTCTCGCCCTCTTCTATATATATCCAGAACAGTACAGTCTAGAATGTTACAGTATATTTTAGATCATACAAGAACATGTAGCAAAAATATATGCGAGTTGGCAACACTTCCCGCCTGGCGTCTGGCCGCGCCCCGCGGGGCGCGGACGGCTCGCCTTGCTCCCCGCCCCCCTGCTCGCTCCTCCCGGAGCCTTCTAGAGGCCCATGGGCGCCGGGGGAAGCTTCCAGCACAACACTATCCCCCCCTCTTAATTGTGATCGTCCCGATCACACACTTAACTATATACAAACATAAGAGAATTAATCAAAAACATAATAATCGTCGTATCGCTGTGGACGCCTGCGTTGTCTCTGTCTTCTGTTCGGTGCCTCCTGCGCGTCTGTCTCCTGGTGCGCCTCGTCGTCGTCCGCTTCTTGGGGTGTCCCTGGAACATCTGCCGAAGCCGGGAGGTTATCTCCCTCGGCTGAAAGGTCCAGAAGGCCTATGTCGTCGTCGACCTCCTCTCGGTCCTGGACGTCCCTTGCGTTTTCGTCGGCTGCTGGGTGTCTGTAGTTGTTCCAGGTGTAGTTTCCCGGACCGTGGTACCTCCATAGGCGGTTGACGTGGACAACTTTCGGCTTGGTCCTTTCCATTCTCCGGGTTCGGTAAGTCACGTCGGAGAGGCGTTCTAGCACAGTATAAGGGCCTTCCCAGGGGCTCTGTAACTTCGGAGACTGTCCTTTCTTCCTCTGCGGGTTGTAAAGCCAGACTTGGTCTCCTTCCTTGAAGTCAACGTGGCTTGCCCTCATATTGTAACCGCGCTTCATGGCCTCCCCGGAGAACTTCAAGGCTCCACGGACTTGATGGTGCACCTCTTCCAGCCGTTCCTCTAGTTGACTGGCAAAACTGGAGGCGTCCCTTGGAAGTCTTTCCCCAGGAGGCCTTCCTGTCAGTAGGTCCACCGGCAATCGCAGCTCACGTCCAAACATCAGCTTTGCCGGTGAATACCCCGTAGTCTCGTGGGCGGCAGACCTGTAGGCCATGAGGAGCGCAGGCAGCTTCTGATCCCATGAAGACTGATTATTGTTGCACTGCTTGGCCAATTCCTGGCCCAACGTACAATTAAACCTCTCCACCATTCCATCTGACTGTGGGTGCAGAGGGGTGGTCCGGGTCTTCTTGATACCCAGAAGCTTGCAGCACTCAGCAAGGACTGTTAACTCAAAATTCCTTCCCTGGTCGGAATGGAGCTCGTTAGGCACACCGAAACGACAGAAGAACTCCTCCACCAATACCTTAGCGATGGTAGTGGCTTCCTGGTCAGGGATGGCGTAGGCTTCCGGCCACTTGGTGAAGTAATCCATTGTGACGCAGATGTACCTATTTCCGTTCGTCGTCAGAGGCAAGTGTCCTGCTATATCCACTGCCACCCGTTCCATGGCCCAAGGTGTCCGCTGGTGATGCTGTCGTGCATTTCTTTCAAGACGCCTTCCCGGGACTTCATAGGTAGCACCGTGGACCAGTAGTGGTCAAGACCATCATGAGAGACCCAGCGTCGCTGCAACACCCCGTTGTCCATCCGAAGAGTGTCCCACTGAGTCCAGTAATTCTTGGTGGTAGGGCTTTCTCTCGAGATTACTTCCCACCCAGGTCGCGTTGACGATTGACTCAGCCACTCCATAATTGGTCTCAGATCTCGGTCCTCCTGCAGACACAGGTTCTCGGTTCCTGGTCGATCTCTTGGCACAACCCCACCATGGTCCCTTGTTCTATTTTCTTTGGGCTGAAGGAGACATGAGCCACGATGACAGGCACTTCCGCTGCAGCAGAGTCTACCAAAGTACTGCCTACAATCACCCCGTTTTCTACCTGGCATCGACTTCCACTCTCTACCACACACAGATTAGCCGGGGGGGCACCCGTAATTTGACAGGGTAACAGCATCTCCGACCTCGGAGGAATAATTGTGGTGCGCTTGACCGTCACTGGCAGGTCTTCCTTGTTCACAGTCGTCAGTGGCACCCTCCTTCCTCCTACAGCTTAGCGCGGAAGTCCAGCTCGCACCTGTGGGAGACAAGATAATCCATACCTAGGATGCAGGGGTCCATGTCAGCCACGTAGACAGAGAGGAACTCTTCCTTTCCTCCGAGCTCAAACTTCACGTCCACTGGGCGTCTGAGCTCTGCGTAGTGTCCTGTGACTCCGCACAGTCGATGCGGCGTCTTAGGAAGCCGTCACGTCAGGCCGCACCAATGTGCGTTCCGAGCCTGTGTCGACGACCACAGGCCACAACACTCCGTCAACCTTGCCCTCCACTTGGCAGCTTGTCATGGTGGTTCTCCTGCACACTGATATCTTCGGGGCATGTACAGGACAGACTGGTCGTTGCCCCAGTGAACCAGTCCTTCTTAGTTTCCCGAGTGGTGGTCCCTCGTTGGGGGCACATTTTTCCGACACTCATTCTTCCAGTGCCCCTTTTCTCCACAGGTCCAGCACTTGGGTCCTTCCCTGGGCTTCTTAGCGCCACCTTCATATTCCTTCTTCCTCTTATAGCATTCGTTCTCCTTGTGCCCAACCTTCTCGCAGTACCAGCACATTCCTTGGAACCTGTCTGTGTCGCTGACAGCGCCCTTTCGTGTCCTAAAGCCAGAAGTCGAGTCGTCCCTGAAGCTTGACAAGCTAGACCTAACAAAGGACTCAAACTCCATGGCACGTGCCAGAGCTTCCTGCATTGATGTTGGCTTAGCTTGCTTCACTTGTATCTTCAGCTGAGGGCTGTCCAGGGCATCGATGAATTGATCACGCAGCAAAACCGTCAGCAGGTCAGGGGAGGCACCTGGGTATGCCTTGTGCGCCATGCTCTCAAGGTCCTGAGCGAGTTCCTGAAGAGACTCGCCGCGCCTCCTGTTGCGGGTTCTGAACCTAACCCTGAAGGGCTCGTTCTGGTGCTTGGTCCCATATCGTTGCTCCAGCGCCTGCGCCAGCCCACTTTAGCTGCCCTTTGTCGCATTGTCGAGCTGAGCAAGGACCTTCAGCGCCGCCCCTTTCAGGCTAGTGGCCAGCTGTACCGCGCACTCTTGGTCATCCCATCCGTTCCGGGCTGCCAACAGCTCAAACTGAGCGCGGTAAGCCTCCCAGGAGACCTTGCCATCAAACTCCTGAGGCTTCTTTCTAACAGGCGAACCCAGCAGACTCATGGGGCTGGCGGAACTTCTTGCGGGGATGAACTCAGGCGAAACAGGGCTCAAACTACCCCGGACTTGCGTAGGAGAAGCATCTTGGGTACAACTAGCCCCTGCAGGCACTGGCTGTCCGTTTCCAGCCAAGCAGTCTTCAAGGGCCTTCACTCTGTCACTTACTTCTAATGTTTCTTTGTGTGTCGTCTCCCGTACCACCTCCATCTCTTGTTGAAGATTTGTGTGTTCTTTCTCCACTTCTATCAGGCGTTGTCGTAACTTCGTGGTCATATCAGTCATTTCTCTTCGTACTGACTCACTTCCATCTTGTACTGCTTGTAGCTGTTGCTGTAATCCCGTGAAGCGATCTTCTAGCTGTTCTTTGAGTTCTTGGAGTGTTCCTTTTTGTTGTTGCTGTGCTCTTTCTTGTTGTTCTTTGAGTTCTTGCTGTGCTCTTTCTTGTTTCTCCCCCTGTAGTCTCAAAGCTTCCAAGAGTTCAGTCAACACGTCGTCCCTCTGGGCAGCTTGGGAACGAGTCTCCATGGCGAAAAAACAAATGCCTACACTCCTGACGCCAATGTTATGCCGGACGTGTTACTTGGGTTCTGTGTCGCCGTCAGGAGACTCCGTGGGAGGGAGATATGTAAACAACTTGCACAGCTTCTGTAGTTTAATATTCTTCCTTAGTAGTACACTTCACTCTGACTCTTCACTTACCACTAGCTTACTATGACTGGGACTGTCCCCTCTCGCCCTCTTCTCCTATATATATATCCAGAACAGTGCAGTCTAGAATGTTACAGTATATTTTAGATCATACAAGAACATGTAGCAAAAATATATGCGAGTTGGCAACACTTCCCGCCTGGCGTCTGGCCGCGCCCCGCGGGGCGCGGACGGCTCGCCTTGCTCCCCGCCCCCCTGTTCGCTGCTCCCGGAGCCTTCTAGAGGCCCATGGGCGCCGGGGGAAGCTTCCAGCACAACAATATAATTGCATGATATCTGTCTCTCACTGTGTATATTCCCCATTCTAATTTTAGCTTGTCGTGATTCTTGTGATTCTTACAATTGGGTCACACCTCAAAATGTAGTGCATCGTGCCGCCAGCCGCAGGCTTGCTAAAAACCAGCTCAATCTTATCCTCAACACCCCCAATGGCGTGTAAGAACTCATTGCGGTCCAAGATGGTCTCCTTTATTTTATCCTTGGTCTCCTCTTTATGCACATTGCATATCATGATCTTTGGTTTCATCTTTCCAACACTCTTGGTATTAATTTGCTCAACAGACTCCAGTTTTTGAGCAGCCTCATCCCTTGTGTTCTCATTATCAAAGTTCATGATAATGTTACCTCTATTTGTAAATCTTGAATCAGTTATTTGAATACCATTCAATGCCTGGGAGACTTCATCCTTTATGTCTGTTGCCTTCTTTCCTGTGTAGAAGCTTTTACAACTAAGTGATTTTTCTTGACCTTCTTGCCTCTCTTTGCCACCTCAGCCCAGCTAGATTCAGCATGCTCAGCAAGTTTAAGTGTGTCAACAACTGATCCCAGCTGCTCCTGCACCTTCACAGCCCTTGATCCAACTTCATCCTTAACCACAGATATTTCCTTAGATAATTCTTGCTTGAATTCATCCATTTTTTCCACAATTTTGGTGGCCACAGATGCTTTATGGAGGCATGGGTTGCACATCCAATTCATTTTAGGTATATTCTCCTGCTTAATTCCAGACAAATGAGCACACTTCACATGACACCATTTAGGGCACAGACAGCATCCAATCCATTTCTCGCCTGTGAAATTCCTACAAACGTAATACAAATCCAATGCCATGTCGACACAGCACTTTCGACACATCCGATCACGGCCACGACTACTCACTACTCCTCCTTGTCTGGATTAATTTCTCGTGTGTTTCGTTACACGCTGTGGTCGTGTGGGAGTGTGGTAAAGAATAAATCCTGGCGTTTCATTGGTGGCAAGGTGGTGGGCATCATCTCCTGTACGTGATTCTGTTGTGTCATCCCGTGTGGGTAACAGGTAGAATGATGGCTCATGCTCTCTGAAGAGTTCATAGAAAATGGGAAATCTCAACACACAAAAAGTAATCTAAATATGAATGGGGAGCCGTGTAGTGCAGCGACTTGCCTGATGGGAGATCCTAGCTCCCATAACTCACTCTGCGAGGGGGGTACTTCTTTGGTCGACTGGTTAAGGAGTGGCTCCCCCGTCTCGCTAATCGCGGGTTCGATCCCCGCCGCCGGCAAACCGTTCTTTGTCTGGATTAATTTATTCTCGTGTGTTTCGTTACACGCGGAGGTCGTGTTGGAGTGCAGTAAATAGTAAATCCTGGCGTTTCTCAGTGTCAAAGGGTGCAGAGGAGCTGACAGAGAGGAAATAAGGAAATGTGAATTGAATTCTGCAATAAGTAGATAAACACCACATTGGCGAGTTCGCAGTTTGCACTTTACAGAGAGAGAGAGAGAGAGAGAGAGAGAGAGAGAGAGAGAGAGAGAGAGAGAGAGAGAGAGAGAGACCTTGGCAGGAGCATGTTTGAAGAGCACAGAAAAGCATTCACGTACGTATATTCAGAAACTACGCTGTGATGCAACGAAAAATATCTGAGTCCTACGGAACCGAAGGGAATAAGTGTATAAGAGTTGTTCATGTGCTACTTTCTTTCGCCCCCATTTTCGTCTATTTGTTTTAATATTATTGTTACAAATTCTTGATAACATGATGCAGAATTTTCTCAGGAAGACGATGGCGACTTCCGTTTTCTTAATAATGAATGGTGGTGTCAGGAAACGGGGTGGGAGTGAGGTGTGTGAAGTCGTCAGTTTTTGGATGAATCGGGTACAGTAAGATGGCCGCCGCCCCAGCTTCGGCGACGGCACCTGCAAGATCTCGGCGAGCACTCTAACACGTGCCTGTGGCGTGACGTCATCAAAACATTGGCTCGCTCAACGTGACGTGAAGAAGACGGAGCGAGGAGTCGAGGAGGTGCTGGCCCTCACACACTCTGAAGACCCCTCGACAACAACAGCCTGCCCCATGACACTCACCAAGCAGATCAGACCCAAACAAGCACTGAAGAAGAAGTGAGAAGTTTTAGAGGCCGTGGACCCAGCCCCCCGAGGCACTGAAGAAGCGCGCCCTAGTAGCCCTCTACTGGTAGCCAACAGCCTGGACACAGGTAAGTGTGGCTCAGGTACAGGTTGGTATTATTCTAGTGTTCGCCAGTACTCACCCCTCGCAACCAAAATTGGCAAGGGGGCCATTGAGACTGCGGGGAATGCGGTGGTAAACATGAAATGCGTCGCAAATGCATAGTTTTTGAGTTATGGGGGGTTGAAAAATACCCTAGATGTAGGGAAATTCCTTACAATTACTTAGATGTAGGGAAATTTCATACATTCCGGGTTTTTTACAACGTAGTACGGAAACCATGCAATTTCACTCACTCTCCATACCAAAGGGGGGTTCGAGGGGGGCGAAGCCCCCTGCTACAGTATTATGGTCATAATGAAGCATCTGTAAACTGTAAGTAATTTACGTCATAGGAATCTTGCAACCGTCATATACGACTATGTATTCACTTACTGGCAGCACGTACGAACGCGTGAGGCAGGTTTGGTATCACGTACGAACGTGTGAAGCAGGTTCGAATGCAGGTTACTTGTGTTCAATGTCCCTCAGTTAGCTGTTAGGTCGTAAAGTTCGGTTGGGGTACTTTAAGAGGGGGGGGTCCAGGGGGGGGCGCAGCCCCCCCTTGGTTAGCAGGGGGGTCGAGGGGGGCAAAGCCCCCCTGTTAGCAGGTCGTAAAGTTCGGTTGGAGTAGTTTAAATATGCTCCCCCACCCAAATACCCCGACCTCCCACGGGTCCCCCAAGATCGTTGGGGGAAGGGGATTAATTCGGCTTCTTCTTTACTTTTAAGTACTTCCGCCTTCATATTATGGTTGAGGGACATGTATTTTGTTTTTTTAACACTATAAATGATATATGGAGGCGTATTATCGTATTCTGGAGGCGCGGAGTCAATATCCACAGTCACCTTGTATACTGGGAATACGAACCCGTGAAGCAGATTCAACATGCGGTCAGTAAGGATTCACGTGTTCGAACAGCTCGGGCAGGAGGTTCGAGAGCCTTCACTTGCTCTAGAACCCGCAGTACTGTTTAAGGCACAGCGTTGGACAGACCAAGGCTAGCCGGTGGTTTTGCTTGTGTCAGTGATAAACAATGAAGATACACTGTGTTTGGTGCTACGGACTCTACTTGGAGGACAGAAACCTTGTGATGAGGTGAGAACCTACTAGAGAGAGAGGGCATGAGTGTGGTGTAGGCGGTTTATGTGAGCGCAGATTGCCTCTGGCGCCACGCCAGATGGTGAGGTGAGCATCGTTTGGTGGGTACACTATGCTTCTCTCCCAAAACAAGCTTGGGGATTCAGTGAGTGCGTGGTTTCCGTATGGGGAACACTAAATTCGTCGCAAACGCTCATTTTTAGTGGTGGTGGGAGAAAAAATCCCTAGATTTAGGGAATTTCCCTAGATTAGGGAGTTTTTATCCCCCCCTCACTAAAAAAATACGTGATTGTGACGGATTTCGTGTCCCCCACCCAAAACCTCGTGTTCCCACCAGGTCCCCAGGCTTGTATGGGGGGGAGGGGGGAGTATGGGCAAACACTAGAATTTTACCCAGGTTTGTCCAGGTGTTGTGTCAGGTACCTGGTACGTGTGCTGATTTAGTTTTGTAGTGCAGCGACTTGCCTGATGGGCGAGCCTCCCATAACTCACTCTGCGAAGGGAGTACCTCTTTGGCAGACTGGTTAAGGAGTGGCTCTCCCGTCTCGCTGGTCGCGAATTTCGATCCCCGGCGCCGGCAAACCTTTCCTTGTATGGATTAATTTCTCATATGTTTCGTTACACGCTGTGGTCGTGTGGGAGTGTAGTAAATGAGAAAATTCGGGCATTTCAGTTTGACCTCTTTTAACCTGTATCATTTTGTAGGATCTGGATCTGCATCTTAATGCACAGGGCACCTGTAGAGGTGCATAACACACATATTTGTGTTGGCTGTTGGGGGAATGGGGGAGCCAAGTGTGCAGGGGAGGGAAGTGAATCAGGTGTAATTGTTAGTGTTGGTGTGTTGTGGTGACAAGTGAGTATGTATTTGATTTCTGAATGAGTCTATTGTACCGCAGTCTAAAATCTATTGAGGGAGGCTGTTCCAGTCACGTATGGTACGTGGAAAGTATAAGTGCTTGTATGCGTCAGTGTTAGTGTGATGTGTTTGGTATTTATGAATGTGTGTGTTATGAGTACGTTGACTGTTTGCGTTGTGTAAGTATGTATGTGGGTCAATGTCAATGTGAGTGTTTGTGATCTTGTACATAAGTGTAAGTCTGTGTGCTTGTCTGCATATGTGAAGAGGTTCCATGTTTATCTGTTGTTTGATCCGTGTTGTGATTCCAGGCGTTGGAGTGTAATTGTTTGTAATGAACCTAGCCGCCTTGGTGTTGATTTGTTCTAACCTATCAATGTTTCTGTGTGTGTGAGGATCCCACACCGTGGAGCAGTATTCAAGTGTTGGTCCCACAAGTGTGTCATTAGCTATGTGTTTAATGTCAGGTGTGCAGTTATGTAAATTCCTCCTCAGGAACCCCAGTGTTCTGTGTAGGACCTCCCCCTCTTGATTCTTTGGCTAATGGGTAAAGATTCGTTTTAGTACTGTGCCAGTATTTCATTACCTACCGAATGAAACTTCACTAGTTCTTCATATATCTTTCCGACAAACATTCAACAATCATGGAAACGCTTTCAAAATCCAATTCAAATACTATTTATTGTTGAAAATAGGAGATAATATTCACGAAAGCGTAGCCTCCTCTGGCGGCGGCCACGGTGATGGTGCCGCCGCCACAGCCACAAAATAGCTCGCAGAGGGTTTAGGGTGGGGGAGCATATTTAAACTACTCCAACCGAACTTTACGACCTGCCAACAGGGGGGGCTTCGTCCCTCCCCCCGCACATGTATATGCGACTTATTTCTGCGAGGAGGTATTTCTTTCAACGCCGGCTGCACCGCCGCCAGAGGATGCTGCGCTTTCATGAATATCATCCCCTATTTTTAACAATAAAGAGTCCTTGAATTGGATTTTGAAAGCGTTTCCATGATTGTTGAACGTTTGTAGAAATGATATATGAAGAGCTATAGTCCGGCAAATCGTAAGTGGCGGCTCTGACGTAGACAGCCCGCTAGACACTGGTGCTATGTCTCTAACTGACCTCGCGTACCGTGCCTCTCACGCCCTTCTCTCTCTCTCCCCCCGTGTCTCTCTCTTTCTCACTTTAGTATAAAAACAAATATGGTTTTTATGATTGATTCTCTACCTGTGAGTGAATACAAAGAAATTTGTACAACACTTGGCAGCGTTGCCACCGCGGCGTTGTCAGCTCAAGTCAACCCAACACACCGCAGTTGCCAGTTGCTCTGCCTGCTTTAATTATCGCATTTCTGCCATTTTTTGGTGTGTGTCTGCCATCTGCCATACAATGTCAGCCATATGGCACAATTATGTTAAAATATGGAGACAGACTGTACCTATATATGGAATGCCATGACCGTCAAGCAAATTTTGATGTGAGTCATGCAGGTGAATGGTGAGGTTCCGCTTGGGCCAAGGAGTGGGGAAGGAGTGGTCGCTAAGAACATTAAAATATTACACTTTGACCTTATTTCCACATCACCCAAGGGGTAAAGAGTCTTGGTGCATTTTTTAAAAGAGGTTTATCATTATTATTATTATTATTATTATGCATTGTCGTGCACCATACTCCCCGAATGAGAGTACACCCCCACTTTTCTCGCGCACACACACACACACACACACAGAGAGAGAGAGAGAGAGAGAGAGAGAGAGAGAGAGAGAGAAACACACACACACACATACACACACACACACACACACAGAGAGAGAGAGAGAGAGAGAGAGAGAGAGAGAGAGGAACACACACACACACAGAGAGAGAGAGAGAGAGAGAGAGAGGTGTGAGAGGCACGGTGTGCGAGGTCAGTTGGAAATGTGGCAACAGGGTCTAGTGGGCTGTCTACGTCAGAGCCGCCACTTAAGATTTGCCGGACTATAGGTAATGAAATACTGGCATGGTACTAAAATGAATCTTAACCGGCTAATGTTGATTATCGTTTCCGTTGATTACCGTTGATGAGGTTTCAGTCCCGGTCTGCCACCGTAGCAGTGCTGCCACTATTCTTAAAATCCCTGGGTAACTCATTATAGAGCTGCGGGGCACTTCTCAAATGCTCTGAAACCCAGTTCCAGGTTGACTCTGGGCTCATAGAGTCTATACTGTTCTGCACTGTGTCTCAGTGACATGGCAGTGTCCAAATGAAAATCTTGTAGTAAATTCCTTTTTCTGGGCCACTCAGGAATTTACTACAGTGTTATTGACCAAAGAAGGGTAAGCCACTTCATGCGAAGTTAATATTTTCATTATGGATTCTTTTTTGGTTTCAGAATGCAGTGCAGTAACGGACTTGGAAAATAGAATGGCAGGGTCGAGGGGGGGGGGGCAAAGCCCACCTGTTAAGGGAGTTTAGGAGGGCAAAGCCCAGCCATTAGGAAAGTTAAGTTAGGTTAGGTTAGTATAAACATTCAGCATGCGGTGTGGACTGGCAGAAATATGCAGCACGGAATAGAACGGGGATGGGTCCACTACGCTGGCCAGTGATAACGGGTGGGATGGGTCAACATAAGAACATGGGGAGACTGCAAGAGGCTGAATGGCCTACACCTGTCATCCTCGTCCATGTAGCTATCGTCTACTCTTAAAACAAGCTATCATCCCTGCACTCACTGTAATTGCTGAGTCTATTCCATTCCCCCACCACCCTATTACTAAACCAATGCTTGCCTATTTCCCTCCTAAATCTATACTTTTCTAATTTAAATCCATTACTGCATGTTCTATCCTGCTGGCTAATTCTCAGTACTTTACTTATATCGCCTTTGTTGTAACCTTTGACCCATTTGAATTCTTCTATCAGATCTCCCTGCACTCTTCGTCTTTCTAGTGAATGTAAGTTTAGATGTTTCAGCCTATCTTGATATGGGAGGTTCCTAAGCCCCTGAATCATCTTGGTCATCCTCCTCTGAACTGATTCTAGCAAGGTGATGTCCATTCTGTAGTGTGGGCACCAAAACTGGACAGCATAATCTAAGTGTGGCCTAACTAACACTAAATAGAGTCTGAGGATGACCTCTGCACTTTTTTTGGTTACCTTCCTGTTAATAAAGCCTAATACCTTGTTAGCCCTATTCCTCACACTAATACATTGCTTCCTTAGTTTTAGGTCAGAGTTCACTAACACTCCCAAATTCCTTTCACACACTTCTCTACCTATCGCTGTGGAGTCTAAACCAGTGCTGTCCAAAGTTTTTCACCTATTGTATCCTTTATTACCTTCTCCTACTGTTACCTACCCCCCATGGCTGATTAAATTCATTTATACTATATTACCTATATTTATATTATATTTAGGTACATGTACAGTCGCGATATGAAGTGATGTTGCCGCTCTCAAAATGTTTCGTACGGGAGCATTTGAAGGTAACGGAAGTGGTGTGTATTTATTGTTTATGTTATGATGTTCCCTTTTAATGATAATCTATAATACATTGTGATGTAAAACATGGTAAAATAACGTAGTAGTACCTGAATTACAATTATACATTCATTTGCTTTAAAAAATGCGACTGTGAATGTCATGTGTTGTCTTCAGTACTGAAGACAACCTTGAAATGATTTAGCTCACGTCGTGTGCTTATCTTTGCAAAACAGTTGTTATATGTTGATCAGATTTAGGTGATATATATATATATATATATATATATATATATATATCTATATATATATATATATATATATATATATATATATATATATATATATATATATATATATATATATATATACATATACTATATATATATATTCTGGGTCATTCCATGAACTGTCTGCAGTTATTAATACACACGCACAGTATGACATGAAGCGAATGGACAGTTACTGGCGTTACTTTGCGTTTTATTGATTAAGAAACGATCAAATAATAAGGTTTCACATTAAACACCTTTTATTCACTATGATGGCTTCTTATCATAAGCATGGGCACTGAAATATATAGTAACATTGCTCAGTAACGATGATGAATGAAGAATACCTTCATAGGTAGGGTTGCAATAATTATCTGAACTATTAAAATTCTGGACGCCTGTGCGAACACTCGACCATAGCCTAATGTTTGGCAACGCTGCGATTAGCCTACCCGCCCGCACCACCACCTCCATTTCAAAACCATATATTCTTATTTTCCCACCTTCCTCGATTATTCTATGGCACTTATAAGCTGTAGACATGTTCCACTGATCACCTCCAAGCAATAGAAGTCTACATGAAGCTTTTGTCATCGTTATATTGACCAAGAAAGGCAATGATGTTTGCGATCGGCGGCAAAGAGTGAGCTTGGAGTTACAAAACACGACTATTCTGAAGCTATTTATTCTTATTTTTCCATCTCCAACTATCCCTCGGTAGTTATAGGCTGTGGGCATCTTCCCTTGATCACTATCATGCATTAGAAGTCTACGGAAAGCTTTTGTTATCGTTATGTTGACCACGAAAGGCAAAGAGTGAGTCAGGGGTGAATAATAGGTATGGTGCGCGGACGATGACGTCATCATCATACGAGAATATAAATTAAATAAATTACGACATCCTAGTTTAGGATATCGACTAATTATGCATGTCCTATATATTGTGCATATGTTAGATTTATTGTTGTCAACAATGATCATGAAAAGATAATTTTACTTTCTGTTTGAGTAATATGTCGATAGTTAGACTTCATTTGACTTGTTCCTTGGTGAACGAAAACACTTTGTGTCAAAATATTTTGACAACTCTTCGTAAGACACCATTGAATATTTCTTTTCTATTTTTTTCTAGCTTCTAAAAATATATTTAGTTAAATTATGATGAAGATACAGGAAAATAATGGTACTCTTGAAAATATATAACGATACTTGCGTGATCGAAAATAAACGTACACGGCGACATCACTTCATATCGCGACTGTACATTACGCTTCCTTTCTAGGCACCCGTCCCTCCCTCTCTCTTTTCCTTCATAGAATATGGGAAGTTTCTGCTGTGTGTGTTTATTTACCTAGTTGTAGTTTTACGCTTACGCTCGTGTGGTCCCGTCTCCGTATCTGTATTTGTCCAACTTTTCCTTAAAGTTTTGCACACTCTTCACCGATACTACATCCTCACTTAGTCTGTTCCAGACCTCTATATTTCTTTGTGGGAAGCTATATTTTTTTATGTCTCAAGCATCTTCCCTTCCTCAATTTTTTAGTGTCCTCGCATGTTGCTGGTGTTTATTCCTTCTCTTATTAATAACTCCTCATTATCTACTTACTTCTTCCATTTTGATCAATAATTTATTAATTTGTATTAGGTCTCCCCTTTCTCTTCTTTGTTCCAGTGTTGGTAGGTCCATTTCCTTTAACCTTTCTTCATGGAACCATTTTGTTGCCATCCTTTGTATTCTTTCTAGTTTTTTTGTGTGTTTCTTCTTATGGGGAGACCATACCGCTTCCACATATTCCAATTTTGGTCTAATCATAGTGGTTATAAACTTTTTCATCATATCCTTATCCATGTAGTGGAATGCCAATCCTATATTTTTTACCATTCTATACGTATCACCGAATATCCTATTTACATGACTCAGGCTGTTGATTATCCTGTATTGTCACTCCCAGATCTCTCTCTTCTTGAACTTTCTTTAATATTTCTCCATCTCCCATTCTATATGTCCACTGTGGTCTCCCTTCACTCTTTCCCATTTCAATTACATGACATTTCTTCACACTGGACTCCATCTCCCATTTCATACTCCATTCCCAAATCTTGTTCAGGTCGTCTTGCAGAATCTTTTTTTTTTTTTTTTGTTTTTTTTTTTTACAAGGGCACAAAGAAAAGTAAACAAGAATAAAAAAATAAAAAAGCCCACTACTCGCTGCTCACAAAAAGAATTCAAAGAGGTGGCCAAAAGAGAGGTCAATTTCAGGAGGAGAGGTGTCCAGATACCCTTCTCTTGAAAGAGTTCAAGTCGTAGGCAGGAGGAAATACAGAAGAAGGAAGATTGTTCCAGAGTTTACTGTTTCTTATATGTCTCAGCAGTTTCGCATTGTCTGCAAACAGGTTCATGTAACTGTTTACCCTCTCTGGCATTTCATTTATATATACAGTAAACCCCGCTTAAGTCAGACCCGAATAAGCTGGATATCGGATAAGTCGGACACTTTCAGGATTTTTTTTTTTTTTTTTTTTTTCTATCCCAAGTGCACCGGTAGGCATTTTTTGCCCAATGATTGAGTAATTTTAAGCCACTCGGCTTATATACTGGCTAAAATACCCTTGGGCTGCGTTTTAGAGAGCGACTCGGGCTGCACGGACCGATCCGTGTGCTCTCAAACGCGTGACACCGCAGCCCGGATTCCCAATCCGGGCTGCTTGCTGCAGCTCAGTTTGGAGAGGTGGAGCGCCTCCGTGCTGTGATGACATCATCAGCTAATATGGCGGCCCAAAACAAACACATATAAGTGCTTCCATTGAATATCACCTCTCTGTGCCACAATAACCACTGCAGCTTCCTTTTCATCCTCTGTTGCAAGGAGCTCGTCGGCCAGAACAGCCAGTGATGCATGTTTAAACGTCATCAAGAAGATCAGCGGACGCCATTTTGCTGCCAGAACAGCTAGAGAGAGAGCAGCGGACGCCATTTTTCTGCCAGTGAAACGCCATTACCATAGCAACGACGAGGCTTAACCCTCTCACGCACGATGACGCGTTTCGCGTCATCAAAGGGTAAAAGGTCCTGGCGCACGATGACGCGAAACGCGTCATAAAAGTTTAAAAAATTTATTAAAAATTAAGTTTTTGGTGGAAGTGCGTCAAATTTGGAGCGCCATCTGTTGGGATAAGTTTCTTAATGGTAACATATGACAACCTTTCTAAGGAGCGTAGATGAGGAGCATGGAGCGATTTTTAGTTGTTAGCCTACTCTGACAGGAGAGGAAAAAAAATATAGTTTTCTTAGTGTAATTCGGGAACTAGTAAGCGTATGAGGATTTTGAGGATACCATAAGAATCCTCACTAAATTCCGCTTCGAAACATATTCTGCTAAAAAAGTTGGCCCACAAAATTTCGAGATAGCGAGTGGGGAAGAGTTGGTACTTATGATTTATTGTTTATAATATATATATATATGAGACTATATTATATATATATATATATATATATATATATATATATATATATATATATATATATATATATATATATATATATATATATATATATATATATATATATATATATATATATATATATATATATATATATATATATATATATATATATATATATATATATATATATATATATATATATATATATATATATATATATATATATATATATATATATATATATATATATATATATATATATATATATATATATATATATATATATATATATATACATATATATATATATATATATATATATATATATATATATATATATATATATATATATATATATATTTTTCCTCTATTTTTATTTGCGCATGTTCTAGTACAAGTCTTCATGAAGCCATTGATACCAAATTTATTGGGGTACAATATATTTGCGAGGGTAAAATATATCCGGGAATGTAGAGTATCGCGGCGGCAAAAAAAGGGCCGGTCGGGCCTGAGAAATGCATGGTGAGTGGAAGAGAAACTTTTTGGAAACTTACTGTGCGTGAGAGGGTTAACTGAGAGTCGCACAAAAGCGTTTGATAGAGGGGTCCAGTTGGTCTGGGCACCCAGGTCAGCCCGATTCCTTCTCTCAAACGCACCGCTGATAGCTCTTACATCTTCCAAGTCATTTAAGAAGTTGTCCCAGACGTTGGAGATGCGAAACGGGCGCTGAGCTGGCAGTGCC
Organism: Eriocheir sinensis; assembly: GCF_024679095.1. Taxonomy (NCBI): domain Eukaryota; kingdom Metazoa; phylum Arthropoda; class Malacostraca; order Decapoda; family Varunidae; genus Eriocheir; species Eriocheir sinensis. The sequence goes on along the minus strand of NC_066513.1, from coordinate 3,760,195 downwards.
GGCGCCAAGATCAGTGTTTACACAGCTGACTTGGCAAGCGCGTGGCAGTGTCTCCCTCAGCTTTCGCTTGCTCTGTAACCCTTATTGTTGCCTTTGTAATTCTACTATGGCTTCTAAGGGCAAGGCTGTGTCTTCCATGTCAGTTAGGAAGCTGAAGATGCTGTCAGTGGCAGACAAAATGGCTGTTATAGAGGGGTTGCACGGACGTCATCATCAGCGATCAGCTGATCACTTCTCAGCTGCCCTGCAAAGGCCCGCCATTTTGGGAGGCACATATTTACCACAAGAGAGCTCGTCAGCTTTTCCCCGCCATGTTACTGTGTTGGGTGTGTGTTAGTGTCCATCTATTACTGTGTGGGTTGTATGTCCATCATCATTTGGCAGCCTCATGGATAGTTATATAACGAAGCCTAGCCTCACTGCCCAGATTTTTTGCATATTCCCATAGATTGTGATATGAAGACGGGAGGCACGGGCCAGCCATCATCAGGGGGCAGGGGCTCAGCTGATCGCTCTTGCCTCCCAAAATGGCTGACAGTTGTTTTTCCTAAAACAAAAGCGAAGCGGTGTGACGTCAGTGCAACACCTCTATACAAGACCATGAGAGAGGTGTGAGCCGTGCCGAGCTCATGGTGCAGTACATGTGTGTGTGTGTGTGTGTGTGTGTGTGTGTACGCCACGCGTGTGTGTGTGTGTGCGCGCGCGCCATGTTTGTAGTACCTATTTACGTAATGCATTACACAGACCATTTCAACTGTTAGTGGTAACAGCGTGCAAAATGTGAAAAAAATACCTCAGGTAACTCGGATTGGCCTTCCCCCCATGGCAATTGGTCTGACATGCGGGGTATACTGTACTAGGAAAAGTATTGGTGCCAATACCGATCCTTGAGGCACTCCACTATCTACAATTCTCCATTCCGATTTCTTGTCCTTTACCACTGTTCTCATCTCTCTTCCCCTTAAATAACTTTCCATACATTTCCTCATTTTTCCTTTCAATCCTCCTTTATTCTCCAGCTTCCATAGTAGTCATGCATGTGGAACTTTGTCAAAAGCCTTTTTCAGGTGCAAATACACACAATCAACCCATCCGTCCCTCTCCTGTATTATGTCTGTCACTGTTTTTCTGTGATTATATTATGCTCTTCTAGAAATTTTGTCCATTGTTTCTTTATCACTTTCTCACATATTTTACAAACTACACTGGTCAATGATACTGGTCTGTAGTTCAGGGGTTCTTCCTTATTCCCGCTTTTATACATAGGGACCACCTCAGCCCTCCACCACTCCTTTGATATTTTACCAGTTGTTATTGAGCATTTTATAATATCATATACCGGTCCAACCAGCTGATTTCTGCATTCTTTCAATATATAACCTGAGACTCCATCTGGTCCTACTGCTTTCCTCTCTTCCAGCTCCTCCATTTTTTATATATCTCCTCTAGTCACCATGACTTCATCCATATGAACATTTATCTTGTTATCGTGTGGTTCAATGAATTGTGATTCTTTAGTAAAAACTTGCTGGAACCTTTTATTTAGCAGTTCGGTGATGTCTTTAGGATCTTCGATTACCTTATTTCCATCATTCAATCTTTCTATGAATCTATAAAACAGTTTAGGTTCTTCCTGTGCTTTTCGACAATATCCTTTTCATATCCTTTCTCCTCTTCTCTCCTTATTTTCATGTATTAATTTCTTGCTATCTTAAAATCTTCTTTACTCCTGTGATTCTTATTTCTTTTCAATCTCTTCCACACTTTATCTCTTTTTTTCCTTTGCCTTTGCACATCTTGCATTAAACCAATCCTTTTTTCCTTTTTCTTTAGGTTTATACACTGGTACATATTTCATAACTCCTGATTCATACGCCTCCATAAAAATATCATACTTTTCTTGCACCTCTGTTCCCTATTTACCAAAAGTTCTTTCATAATTTGAAAATGTCAAAACCTTGCTTTTTCTAATTCTACCCAGGACTTTTGGCACCTAGCCAAAAATATCTCCTCCAATTTCACTTCTTCATCTTTCCCTCCTCTCCTTAACCCTGATGGCAGCACCACCGTCTCATCTATCTCTAAGGCTGAACCCTTCTCTCAAACTTTCTGTGCAAACTCAACTCTTATCTGGACAATTCTGGGCATATTCCTCCTACTCATCCCCCCTCTGACTCCTTTATGCCTGTTATTAAGGTTCTTAAGAATGATGTTTTCTATGCCCCCAACTCTCAAAAAGCTTATGGACCTGATGGAGTACCTCCTATTGTCCTTAACCTTTCCTTGCTAAGCACTCGCAACGAGACTATCCCCCCAGGTGCACTCGGGCACCCCAGCGGGGGAAGGGGATCTCTTTTAACCGCTGTTTCTCAAAAACTATTCATCACAGCTACAAAACAAAAACACCATTGGAAAGAGGAGGCCAAGATCTATAAGATTCGGTTATGTAAGCCTCTCCTGTGAATGTACAGGCACGTTCAAGGGCCGTTTTTTGCTGTGAGTGCGACTGACGCTCACAACGAGCTTTTAGCATCACCAGCAAGTGACACTAGTGCTCGCTCTTTTAACCTCTGTATCTCAAAAAACTATTCATCACAGCAAAAAAACAAAAACACCACTGGAAAGAGGAGACCAAGATGTATAAGATTCGGTAATTTAAGCCTCTCCTGCGAATGTAGAGGCACGTTCAGGGGGTGTTGCCTGTGAAGACGTACAGTTATGCGTGCGCGACGGTCAGCCATGTTGAGGCAACTACTGAGTAGATCTCTTGATGATGGGATGCTGGCAGGGCAGTATTGCCAACTGCAAAATTTACAACTATTTGGTCAAAATATCAGTCATGTGATAGGTGAAGCTATGCAAAAATGTAGCTATATTGGTCAACAGCATCCACCAGTTGCTCGTCCGTAGATTTTCTGCGCTTGGCTGATGTGATTTTCCACCAAATTTTGTGGAAAACCCACTGAATTGGCAATGCTGTGCGGTGAGAAATAGTGTTGGAACACTCATACTCGAGAAATTTGAGTGCGACTGGAGCTCGCAGCGAATGATTAGCACCACCGGCAAGTTCCGCTAGTGCTCACTGCAAGCGTTTAGTAAGGAAAGGGTTAAAAACTGTGCCTCCGTGCTGACACCCTGCCTGGTCAAACTCTTTTGTCTCTGCCTGTCAACATCTACCTCTCCTTCCTGCTGGAAGTATGCCTTCATGCAGTCTGTGCCTAAGAAGGGTGACCGCTCCAATCCTTCAAACTACCGCCCTATAGCTTTAATTTTCTGTCTATCTAAAGCTTTTGAATCAATCCTTAACCGGAAGATTCAAAAGCACCTCTCCACTTCAGGCCTTCTATCTGATCGCCAGTATGGGTTCTGCAAGGGGCGTTCTACTGACGATCTTGTTCTCTCAAGGGGAGGCACTGCCTAGTATTAGTGGAGGGTACATCCATTTTATTTCAATTGTTCTAAGGTATTTTTTTCTTTGAAGACTTACGTAAATGCAATAAGATCTGCATGTCTCGGCATAATTGCTTTCGTGCTTCTGTGCGAAAACAAATTACAAATGAAATTTATTACTTGTAATAAAAGCAGAGCTAAAAACGTTAATGAGGGCCAGCATGTTCACAAGAATCCTCACAAAATTCTGCCTCGAAACATATATTCGGCTAAAAAAGTTGTCCCACAAAATTTCGAGCTAGTGAGCGGGGAAGAGTTGGTACTTCGGATTTATTGTCTACAATACTCAATGCGGAGACTTGAAACAAGTTTGTATTGCTTATATATATATACTTTCCTCTATTTTTATTTGCGCATGTTCTAGTACAAGTCTTTATGAAGCCACTGATACCAAATTTATTGGGGTACGATATATCTATGAGGGTAAAATAAGTCCGGGAATGTAGAGTATCGCGGCAGCAAAAAAAGGCCGGTCAGGCCTGAGAAATGTATGATGAGTGGAACAGAAACTTATTGGAAACTTACGGTGCACGAGAGGGTTAAAGTAAAGAATAAATGTGAAGTCTGCTAAATAAGTGTGAATAATGAATAAATGTAATTAATATAGGTGAAGAGTCTGTCTTGCTGACATCTGTTAATATAAGAAAACTTTAATACTTCTCACCATTATTTCACCTTTTCTGCCTAGGAAATATTAGGCTATCAGCAGATTTGAGGGGTGTATCAGCGAGACACTTCACATTTTTTCATCATATTTATTCTTCACAGTTATATATTCTTTATATTTATTCTTCACGTTTACTTTTTGTTCGTTTATTTTTCATATTACTCCTTCATAATCCTCCGCTCAGCTGATGTAATGTTGACATTTCCCGCCGCTCCAGCATACCAACACTGCCGAATCACTCGCCTTCGTCTTGTCATGACCGTTACAACGCTGGTAATCGTCGGTACCACGAAAAAAATGACTGTGAAAGCTGATCGAGGCGATGGCAATGCCTGTTAACAGGATGGTAGGGCCTTTGGTTACGGTGCGTACCAGACGACTGTGAGAGTGGCTCTTAGACTACGGTGACTGTGGTCAGGTCATTACTCAAGTCAGGAGCACTTAGGTAACAATACAACATCAGATGAGGTTTTTGGAGGTCAGGTCACCATGTAGCTTAGACTACAGATACTTCACCGGATAGACTACAAATATTGAGGTGGACCGCATGTTAAATTAGCACTGCAGTTTGTTAAGTAGGAAATGAAATATCGGCACATTAATACTATCAATCTTAACCCCGTACTGTATCATAGTGTGGGAAGCAAATTAGTGTCAAAATATTGTCTGACAGTGAAAGCTTGTTTGTTGAGCTGGTGCATTAGATTGTTCATGAAAGTCTAGATTGGTATGCATTGTTCATGTTCAGACTCATGTACATGTATGCAAGAGTGTGTATAGTTAATTTGTAAAAGTGTTGTGTGTTTATGTTTTTGTATGTGCATAGGTGTGCAGATATAGTTAAGTATGAAGGTATGTGTGTAAATAGGCATGTGTGTATGTATGTGTTAATTTAGTAATTTCATATGATACTGTTCCTTGTTACCTTTCCTCATGGAAAGACTTGCTCAACATTATGTTCATTATGTCAGTGACCCATTCATATCACTAAGGCCTTTTTGTTTTGTTTTCCGTCTTCTCATTATTATACTATTTTTCAGATCTTAGTTTTAAGTTAGTTGCCTGAAAAGTTTCAGCTTAGAAAAAGGCTGATCATGTTTTAGAATACTGATATGAAATAACTTGCAATATAATAAAAATCATAATTAAATAAATAAACAAATAAATTCTAATTCAGAAGAGGGCTAACAATAAGATTAATCAATAAGGCATTCCATCTTGTTCATTTGCCGTGTTTTTAACGATTTTCATTTCCTACAGGACTTCATCATGACGAGCAGCAATGCCAAGAAGGATCTCCCTCCCAACTGGATAGTAAAAACCTCTCGCCATTACCCTTCACTGTCTTTCTATGCAAATGTGAAGACAGGGCAGTCATCATGGAAGCACCCATCTCTGCTAAAGGAGAGTGAACTAAAGGGCTTGGCCAAAGTGAAGAGGAAAAAGAAGTCAAAAGAGATCAGCTCAGAGGAAGTGATAGCAGCCACCAGATCCAGCAGTGATGTAGTGAAGCAGGAAGGAAGGCCTCATAAGAAAGCAAAATTTTCCCCTTTGAATAGTGAACAGTTTGCAGCATCTCAGAGGAAGGATCAAGAAGCAACATCTCAGAGCAATGACGAAGACTCAGCATCTCAAATTAATACACAAGCAGCAGACAGCACTGAGGATCACAAAGCTTTGAAAGGTAAAGAAAAATTAGATGACAGATCTTTTAAATGGAAAACTTTGGAGAAGAACCAAGAGTCAAATAACACCTCTGAAGATTACAAACCTAAGCCTATAAAATTTACCATCAAAAAGAAAAATGTTTTATGTATCTCCTCAGTGATGGAAGGTTCCCCCAAGCAGCCTGTTACAGTTCATCCTAGTATTATTTTGGCTCGGAAGATTGGTGCCAGAGATCACATGAAAACAAAAGGAAAAAATCAGGATGGCAGGAAGGAAACAGTCACCAAAAATGATGTGCAAACTGCAAAGATCAAAGGTGTTGCGGAGAAAGCGTCAGAATTCCCAGCTGCTGCCACTGAGTCCAACACATCCAAGTTAAAAAGTGAATTGAAGAACAGAGCATTGCTCAAACCATACGAAGTCAATGAGAGCATGTCAGAAAAAGAGAAAAGGAAGGGGAAAGGAAAGGAAAGACAAAAAAATAGAAGCAAGACTTCATTAAGTAACCCTGATGCTGAAACAACTGATGGACTTCATGAAACAGATAAAATAGAAGTATTGCTAGATACAAGTGAACAAAAAAAAGACATCATTGAAAACAGAAGGAAAGAAGACAAGATGTATGAAGACTTCATCAAACAAAGAAGTAAGAAATGGAAAAAATCAAGATATAAATCCAAAGACAGTATAGATAAGATCACTTTAAAGTCAGAGGTAAGCAGCGATGAAGAGCACAGCAAATCATTGTCTGAGAATCTGAGGCCAGAGCAGCCCAAGGAGGAAGCTCTGGAAGATAGACTGAATTCAGGTCTTCCATCAAAACAAGTGCCTTACATTGACAGTTCCAAAGTATTTGAACCTCTGCCAAAGTCAGCGTCAACTGATGACAACACTGTTTATCCAAAGGCCACTGACATGGAGATAGATGAGGAGGAACTCATTACAGAAATCGCCAACTTCCGGGACTCAGCGAGTTACTTTGGTTTGACTCATATTAATAGCTTATCTGCCCCAACTGCCCACTACAGCCCTGCATCAATATACTTTGTGGTAGATACCAATGTCCTCATTCAAGATACTGACTTCCTGGAACAATTAAAATCATCCGCCGTGGATGGGAGAGAGATTGTCGTTGTGGTGCCATATGTAGCCCTTCAAGAGATGGACGGCCTGAAGAAGAGTGCATCTATTGGCCGTGCATGCCAAATGGCAGTGAAGTGGTGCAACAGGCACTTTGAGGCACAGGACCCCAGGGTGTTGGGCCAGACCTACTCAAACTACCGCTATTCACTGGAGAAAAACAAAAAGGCTGTAAGTAGGGGACTAGTGGCAGTGGTACATCTGCCATTAACCTTGGAGGGAATCTCCTTGTGCCCTCTTTCCACTCCTGATTTGTTTTATATACCTATAAATAGTTCATCATACTTAATGGTATAGTTAGATTAGCCTTGGAATCATTCTTCAAGAAGAGAGTCAAATCTACTATTGTTAGATTCCACTAATTCTGATCCCTTACATGTTCTCCATTCTAAGTTTCACTTAAATGCTCTCTGTTGTATACCTTTTTGCAGTAATAATAGTTGCTCATGCCCATATGACTTATTCCTCTTCATGCTTGTCTTTGAAACATGGGCAAGTAAGGAGTCACAACTGGCAAGGGATTGCCTCAACTCCAGCATGTCATCAAGGCTATGTGTTACAACTTATTTGGTCTAGGCTACAAGCCCTTACATGATAATCCACTGAATACTGTAGGCAGGGGCAACACGGTGCTAAGTATTTGCTTATATAAACATATACACATAATCATTGAAGGAGAAATAAAGTGTAAATATAATGGCAGTGGCAGCGAGCATTTTCAGCCGAACGCCAAGTCAGCTCTTATAGCTCCCAGCTCCCCCCACGTTTCTGTCTATGTCTTTGTTATTTAATTGTGTTGTTTAAAAAAATGCTTACAAGAAGAATGAAGTAAGACAACTTATCATCAGACAATGGAGTTTACTACCCAGTTGTTAGGAGCTGTACACACTACAACATGTTTCAGCAATACACAAATCACAACAGCATTAGTGTGTGGTGTGTCTTGTAGCAGGAGGTTGTGACTCAATCCTCTGTGTGGAGTAACTAGCTAAGGAGAGGCCAAGAGAGGTTGCTCTGCTTATTTAGTACTGGTAGAAAGGAAGACAAGAGCCCTGTAGGGACACAAACAGATGAAAAAACTGATTGACAGCCAACAGACAACCAAATTCAAACAGACAGACTAATGACTGAAATTAATATCCAAGTGAGCAGATATAGATAGATATTAGGGAACTAACAAAGGTATGTTTGTGGAAGGTGCAGTTTTTGTGTGTAGACCAGGAGTTGAATTGATGAAGTTTTGGTGGTGTTAACATGAAGGGCAAAAGAAGGAACTGTTAGATAGTAAAACATTTGTAAAGAATGCTGAGAATATTGGAAGGCAAATAAGGACAAGAAAAAGAATAACAGAAAAATAAAATAATGAGCCTTGTCATCTCCAGGTCTACTCAGAAGCCTTTCTTGAACTGGTATTTTGTGCCCCCATCATTGAATCCTTGAAATTTTTTTTTTTTTTTTTTACCAAACTAGATGAATAGGTCATGCAACCCCTTCAATCCTTGTCTCTTTTGACCCACATCAGTTCTTCCTGTTCTTTACAGAATGCAGATGACCTGGTGCGAGACTACTGCCTGTTTTTGGCAGATGAAGGGTTGGAAGTGTGTCTCCTCACCAACGATGTCAATCTCCGCAATAAAGCCATGATGTCCAGCCTCTCTGCAATCAGTGCCAAGGATCTCAAGAACAAACTTAATATGTTCCCCAGCAGCCACCTGCTAAATCAATCCTCATCTATAACACTTCCTCGGGCAGTTTGCACTTTTGAGGAATCACAGATGAGGGATGTCAGCCTGACTGAGTGTGCCGTGAGTGTGGCTGAGACACATAACCTCAAACCTTCACGTCATCAGGCATCACTCTCTGTAGGCCAAGGACAAAGGCAGGGCAGCTCAGGCCAGAGAGTTAGCAGGGTTGATAGTCCATTGCCCTCCAAGAACAGTATATTACATGAGAAGATTACCACATCCCTATGTCACACTCTTGGCCACATTCTCCAGGATGTAATGAAAGAGGTCTATGAGGATCTGTGGCTCACCATCATCAAGCACAAGCCTCCATGGAGCCTTGAGGACGTGTTCGCATGCTGGAATAAACACTGGATTGCTGTCATGATGGAAAGGTTTCCTAGTAGCATGAAGGAGTTACTAATGGAAGTCAGCAGTTTACTCACTTCGAGTCAGGTTGATGCAGAGAAGCTCCTGAAAAGAGTACAGTTTCTCTACTCTCACTTTGAATCAATGCCATACAGCAAGCACATTCTTCCAATCCAAAACCCTTCTGATGCAGTTGACATGTCAGAGGCCCCTCCTGCCTGCACCCTACCCCACCCCTCCAGCCTACCAGAGCCTCACCAAGACAGTGCCTTGAGTGGGGTAGTCAATGTGGAAAAGATGATCAACCAAGTTGGTGCCCACATCACCCACTTTGTGTATGTATTTGCTGCAGAGTTTTTCTATTCACATTACAATTTAGCAATTTTTCTGTATTGAGTTCATTGCTACCAGTAGTGCTCACAGTGGTGCCCAAGGATACTAGGAATTCTTCACCCATAATATTTGGGAGTGAGTGGGCTAAATATATATAAATGGTTGTGGTATAAATCTTTTTAAAGCAAACTGCCAAGCTGCAACAGTTATTGCAAACCCATGCACAAATATATATACTCCTGGTTTAGTGTTTAGGAGTTGGCATGGTTAGTTATTTTTGTACTACTTACACACATACCTCAACCAAACCCAGTCCCAGTGTAGCAGCCCAGATTATACCCAGGGTTAAAGTGGGGCAGCCTGTTTTATACCCCAGGCTACAAACTGGACTAGCCCAGGATATAATTATATGCTTGTCTTTGTTCAATGTCCATATTTTCACGTATGGAGTTGGATGGGTCTATGAAGTTGTTGTCATTCATCTTGGTGTGGACTGAGACTTTTTCTGTCTCAGGATGTCCTTCCTGGCACCCAATCCCAGTTTTTTATTGAATGCCTAAGTGGATTGCCTACTATGGCTAAGAAGCCTCATCTGCCCAGATTTGCAGTCAAAATTAACCCCTAGCCCAGAAAAAAATTATATCCAGAATATAGAATAGGGTAGGCTATCTTGTACCCACACACACACACTCAGAATCCAGGCCTGTGAAAGTTGTTTTGAACTCACTGGTCTGGTTAAACTATCATGGATTAATTTAAAACACACACTCAGTTATTGTTATCTTTGTTTTCTTATCATGCTGATGACACAACCAGCTATTATGATATATTGGGAACTACCTGAGTTAGTCATCTTTATGTTTATCAACACAATATAACGTTCAAGGTCAATCACCCTGGAGTAGTAATTCTGATTAAATGGAGTGTGTAATCGAATCTACTTGTACCATTTGTAGGATATTCATAGTTACAGTATCTATTTTGTCATCTTCATTATCATCTTTTGGTCTATCCAAATTTACCTAATATTTTGTAACTTAATATCTTTTTATATTATTTAGTGTGTGTGTGTGTGTGTGTAAGAGAGAGAGAGAGAGAGAGAGAGAGAGAGAGAGAGAGGTTTTTAGATGTGTCTTTAGAAGGAATATTTTGGTCATTGCAGAGCCTTAGTACTGAGTGCCTTTGGTACCCTGCACAAGCTGCCCACCCTTGGGACCAGTGACTCAATGACGCCAGACACTGCAAGGACCAGTGGCGTAAACCTTCACCAGGTCATCATGAGTTTGGGAACAGCCATAACAAAGTAAGATATTGGTGTCTGCCACCCCAGTAATATAATTGCTTAGTTTAAATGATGCAATTAATTGGTAGATTAAAAGAGCATAGCTGATGTAAAAAAAAATACAAAATCTGCTCATCTCTTAACAACATCAGTTTTCAACAACATAATTGTCAGTATCTTCATGTTCTCCCAGCTCTGTCAACACTGGGTAAGAATGGACAAAGCTTCGTTGATTTTGACCTGATTAGAAAATGTGTGGGTGAAACATGTTCAGATCATGTGTGTGCTCATTCATGGTCACTCTGCTTATGTACTTTTTTCAAGTAAAGAAGGCAGTTCAAGGAAAAAAAATTGAATCACTAAAATGCACAAATAGAGGACAGCTAGAAAGAGCCAAAGAGACTTGGAAAGGCATCTTGATCATCCCCTCTTAAAAGAGTCTTAGGTTGTAGACAGAAAGAAATACAAACACAGGAAGTCTGTTCCAGAGTTTATCATCAAAAAGAATGAAAAATGAAGATGCTCGTTAACTCATGCATACAGAATTATGATAGCAATGGGATGAAATAAATTGAAAGGGGGGTAGACATGCAGTTACCAAGTTCAGATGAGCAGTCAGCATGAACATTTCAATAGAAGATAGAAAGAAAGGCAACATTGCAGTAGAATTTAAGAGATAGAAGACTGTCAGTAAGAGGAGGAGAGCTGTTGAGATGAAGAGCCTTTGCCTCTACCATCTAAAGGGGCTGTGTGTGTGGAGCCCCTACACACATGACATGCTTACTCCATATAAGGGCAGACAAGGCCTTTATAATTATATGGATACCATCTGTGAGGGGGAAAGAGACTGGTGGATACCATACAGAATGCATAACATTGAAGCTGATTTAGCAAGAGATTAGAAATGAAGTTTTCAGTCAAGATTTTGGGTTAACCCTTACATTACGGCGATCATGTATATAAGTGCGCTACCACACGCTCCACCTGTACGGGGATCATATATATAATCGTCACACTCTACGCTCCCTACATTTCAAATATACCGCCAGTTCTTGACTCAGAAGAATGGTGGAGGCATCTGGCATCCGTACACTCTCATTTGTCTCAGCGCGCGGCCCACCGAAGGCCACAGATCATTTTCCACTTTTGTTCGGAATACATCTGTCATGTCTCGTGACACATCAAGCAGTTCCTCTGCTCTGGGCGGAAGTAGAGCGTGGGAGAATCAAAGTGACAGTGACTCTGATGACTGCTATGGTAGTGACATTGACAGAGGAGGGAGGGGCAAGTAGAGAGAGAGAGAGAGAGAGAGAGAGAGAGAGAGAGAGAGAGAGAGAGAGAGAGAGGTGCTTCCATGCAACGCGTCACGGCCGCAAGAAAATGCGCAATATTTTCAGCTGTCATAACTTTTATTATTATTAGGAGAGAAGTTTTATTACACCACCTTATATACTAGACGAATATACAATTATTGCAAAGAAGAAAGACACCATTTTCACCTCTTTTAAATGTCTAAATTTTCCCCGTGCGCAGCATCCAGAGAAATATATCGTCACCCGTACTCTACGGGTTAAGGGGGTGCCAGGGGGGGTCCCTCCTGGGCACACAGTATGTCCTATGGCTTTGAAATTTTAGTATGTTATTTGTTGGTGTAAATGTATGACATTCTGTGAATTTCGTGAAATTTGGGTGAATGTGTAGGGGAGACTCAAACAAAGCATAAAATTTTCTTTTTGTTTCACAGACTAGTTTTTAGTTAATTGCTTTGAAAAAAATACCATAGAAACTTTGTGTATATGTCTACATTTCTCATTTTGTAATTTTTTTTTTTTTTTTTTTTTTTTTTTTTTTTTAAAAATTTTTTTTTTTTTTTTTTTTTTTTTTTTTCACTAATAATTTTCTCCACTTTTTCTCCCGTTTTCTTTTTACATTTTTCAAAATGTACAAAATGAGAAAAATTGCCATTTAGTTGTAGTTTATATGGATACCTTACAAAAGACTGTCAGATGTTTTGTCGATTTTGTGAAATTTTTGAAGTGTAAAAAAACTAAATTTTGAGAATTTGGCTCCTAAAGATTTTTTTTCCATTTCATGTGTCTTGCCATTTGTATTCATTTGATTGGTATGAAATCTTCACATATGATTGTTTATACCTTGTTCACTTACTGGAGAAGGATAAGGCATCTGGTCCCCCTTTATAATAATAAGTATTATCACTCAAATGTGGTGGTGGTGGTGGTGGTGGTGGCGGCGGCGGCGAGGTTGGTGTGAAGATAGAGTCGTGACGCATGCTTCTTGCGTTGCTTTCTTGCATGTTTCCTGGATCTCCATTTTGTTCCAGAAGCCTTCTTCATGTTCATAAATCTGCTTATGGTTGCTTTGCGTTTGTACGTCATTGTAAAGACATTTTGGGGTTGTAGCGCAACAAAAAATTTCAACATCCTCCCCGGTCAATGTCTGGGTGAGAACTGAGCAGCAGTGCGCATTTCACATTCACCAGCTGTCACGAGTGGATAGAGGGATGACAGATGACAAAAATTAGAGGGAAAAGACTATTTCTAATGTGAATTTTACGTGTGTACAAGCCCTGAGAAATACCACATGTGCTGGCGAGCTATGACGTAACAGCGCGGGGCATTTCAATCTCTTAAAGGGACCCTGTTTTTTAATATTCTACGAAATTTTGCTTCATTACCAAGTAGTACATAGCATCCCCGACATGCTGAGCGAGAAAAACTAATTTAGTCAGTTTAAAAGATATTCGTCAAAAAATACTTCCCTGGCATCCCCCTTAAGGGAAGGCCAAGAATGTTTGGTGTAGGAGGGGATAGCTGTGTGTTACTGATGAATAAGGGAGAGGTGTTTGGAAGATTATGTTTAGTTGTCAGGTGGAGATTTTGAATTTTTGAGGTGTTGAAGGACACCAAGCTCCTTCTGGCTCTCTCAGATATGATAGCAAGGTCAGAGGTTAAACATTCTGTAGCACTCAACTTTTAGTCATTTAATTCCTGCTGGGAGTGTCTTGAAGGGTGTACCACCAAATAAAAATCATCTTTATGTAGACTCCGCTACTGTCACCTTCTTCAGCACTAAACATCCTCGGTCTATCCTTAATTCAAAATCTCAACTGGAAACTTCATATCTCCTCTCTCGCTAAATCAGCTTCCTCGAGGTTGGGCGTTCTGTATCGTCTCCGCCAGTTCTCCCCCGCACAGTTGCTATCCATATACAGGGGCCTTGTCCGCCCTCGTATGGAGTATGCATCTCACGTGTGGGGGGGCTCCACCCACACAGCTCTTCTGGACAGAGTGGAGGCTAAGGCTCTTTGTCTCATCAGCTCTCCTCCTCCTACTGATAGTCTTCTACCTCTTAAATTCCGCCGCGATGTTGCCTCTCTTTCTATCTTCTATCAATATTTCCACGCTGACTGCTCTTCTGAGCTTGCTAACTGCATGCCTCCCCCCCTCCCGCGGCCCCGTTGCACACGACTTTCTACTCATGCTCATCCCTATACTGTCCAAACCCCTTATGCAAGAGTTAACCAGCATCTTCACTCTTTCATCCCTCACGCTGGTAAACTCTGGAACAATCTTCCTTCATCTGTATTTCCTCCTGCCTACGACTTGAACTCTTTCAAGAGGAGGGTATCAGGACACCTCTCCTCCCGAATCTGACCTTGCTTTTGGCCACCTCTTCTGATTCTTTTTTTAGGAGCAGCGATTAGCGGGCTTTTTTTATTATTGTTTTTTTTGTGCCCTTGAGCTGCCTCCTTTGTTGTAAAAAAAATTAAAAATAAAAAAAAGTTCGTAAATGTCCATATATGGTTTCCCCGCATTTAATGCATTCCAGACTGAAGTCTACATATAGACTCTTGCCAAATGAAAGATATATAAGAATCTATATATAAATGTTTTTCCATAATTCTTTCAATAAATTAAATATAATTTGCATGATGCCCATGAATATGTATGTAAAGGAGTCAATCACTCACACCCATTGCTATGGCAATGTCCAGGACTTGTAACCCAGTTGTGGTTTCCCTTCCTTCCTCCAGCTTTCTTCTGCTTGCTTTTAACATTTTCTGTATGTATCTGAATACATGTATTCATTTCCTTTAGTGAAAGCTGCGTCCTGAGGCAGTAATGCATGGAGGATAACTGACAAATTGGAGTGGTTCCTGGTTAAAAATGCCAAATAACAAATTATACAAATGATTATGTAAGAAGAAAGTGTCCATATATAAATCTTCCCACAAACTAGTGTTGTCTCATGAGAGCGAACATCTATACATAGATTTACCATCAAATAGTCCCACTTTTGAAGCATCTTTGTATGGATCCTCCACCAAGAAGGGGTCAAATACGTTGAGTAATGCAGAACATAGCCATCGAATAGTAGTGGATAGGACAGTTTGTTTTGGAAAGATCATTAATGAACAATAAAAAGAGTGTGAGGTAGAACAGAGCCCTGTGGAATGCCACTGCTTATAGGTTAAGGGGTAGAAGAGCGATTATCTACTGCAGCAGAGATAGATCAGCCAGCAAAGAAACTGGAGATGAAAGTACAGAGAGAGGGTTAGAATCTGTAGGAGGGTAGTTTAGAAAGCAAAGATTTGTGCCAGACTCTGTCAAAAGCTATCAGGATGCCTAAAGCAATAATTAGAGTTTCACCAAAATGAGAGGAATCAGTTAGCAAAGCATATGTGGAGAAAGGAATTGCACTACAATAAATGTAAAAGGTTAAGTTAGGGGCATACGCTGTAGCCTTGCACGGCCTCAATGCTCATCAGTCTCATTAACCCTTGAGCCTGTAGTAAGTAAGAACCCATTACCCCGGGATACAGGCAGGGCAAATGTGACATATGGGTCACCTCAGTCTACCTCCAACAGGTTTCCCCAGGCACCCATTTATCAACCAGCATGAGAGCAAGGGTGAGCATTTGGGTGGGCTATACACATACTGCCTTTGCAGGGATTCAAACCTGGGCCCATGGATTCGTAACTAGGTATTGTAATCACTGCTCCACAGAGACCCAACAGTCATGCCTCAATTCTCATGGTTTGAGTATTTACAGCATCACACTTTGGCAGATTACTCAAGTAAATTATATTGTGTGGAACCACAAAGAAATCAGAATGCAGAGTAAAACTTGAGTAACATATTCAATGTTACGGATGACTGATGCTAGATGTCATCCACATGTGCAGGAGACACCCGGGCAGAAGGCTGAGTGCTCTTAAGGACTTAATTAAGCCAGGATTTACTCTTGGTGGTGCAATCAAAATCATCCGATCATCTTGAATTGTGTCCACTTAATGGCATAATAATTAATATAGTACTTCTGACCAAAATTCAGCTTTCTACATTGAAAAATGATGACTATTAAAAGTATTATTCTAAAAATGTTAAAAATTGCAATATTTTGAAGCCTATCTTCTCATTACCTATCATGTAATTTGATTTCATCTTTCTAGGACATGTTCTGTGGTCTTGTCCCTTCAATATGCTTGGAGGAATTAATTCTAAATTGATTAGCTGATTTTTTACAACACTTATTTTCTCTGACATATTTTTTAACTTTCTGAAATGGAAAATTGAATTTCAGGAAATATTTTGCAAGCTTACAATAAAGATAGGACAAAGTCCTCCAACCATTATTTAGGTTATGGTGTTATGTGCCCAAAAATAAAATTTTCAGTAAAAACTGGGCCCGTATCCTCACAAGCTATTAACTTTTACCCTTAAAGTTACTATCAAAGTTAATAGTTTCAATTTATTAAGAGTAATAGCTATCCTCGTCAACTTTGAGTGTAAGTATTAGCAAATCCTGGCTACTATTATCTTCTTCTTCATCTTTATGGCGGGCTCGTTGCTAAGGACGCCTCCGTGCAAAACGTAAACATCCGACATGAATTAAGTAAATATTTCAAAAGAAAAATAAAGAAAACATGTATAAATGTACAACAAAAACATAATAAATGGCAAACACAAGAAAATACTGAGTTTTGTGGCAGATAGAAGCAGCCTCAAAGGCTGCTTTTACTTCGTCGCTCGTCAATACCCTTATCTCCCCTCCTGCGTCACAACTTGCTCTGCTGAAATTACATCTACGACCCGGAGAACCAGCGCAGAAAAGGAGTAAGTTTAATTGGTCGCCAGATGAAACGGTCTTCTTACGTCAAATTCATGAAAAAAGACGTATAATCAGAGGGTGTTATGGGAAGAGTATCACCCCTGAGGATAAGAAGAGAGCGTGGACTGAAGTGGCAGAAGCTGTAACAAGGTTGGTAATCACATATTCATGGTTCAATCAGCTTACAAACTAACCTAACCTAATCAATTGGGTATTTTTTACATAATAACACAACCACTGACCTTCCAAACAGAACATACCTTTTCATTCTGTATCTGAATAGTTTCATTATGACCATTTCTGCCACAACCCCCTCTCCCTCAACAACCTAACATAACTAAACCTAACCATGCCAAACCTGCCCCGTCCTACCGAACACATCCTAACTTAACATGCCAAGTTTGTTGGGGAGGAAGAGGGGGTTGGTGTAGATAGTTAAGGCATATTTGCCCTTTTTTATTCTTTTTTTATTTGTTTATTATTTTTTTTTTATTGGGGGGGGGGGGGGGGGTGCTAGGCATGCCAGACTATGGACACTTTTACAAGTACTTTATGTCAAGACTATATGGGAATAGGTAGGTTTCGTGAGAATGGTAAAGTAAGATTAAAATAGTATATTTATAGCATTGGTCAAACAGATTATGGTGATATAATGTTAGATTGGAATGTACTCAAGATAATGAAATTAAGGTTAATGCTTTTATTTTTTTGTTACATATTCACATATTCATGATTCAAGTAACTTGCAAACTAACCTAACCTCGTCAAATGGGTATTTTTGTATACAAACACAACCACAGAGTTTCTAAACAGAACATACTTTTTCCTACTGTTCCATGTGAATAACATCATCATGACCATTTCTGCTGCAACCCCCACTCCCTCAACAATCTAACATAACTAAACCAACTCCTGCTAAAC
The DNA here is from genome assembly GCF_024679095.1 of Eriocheir sinensis. NCBI lineage: Eukaryota > Metazoa > Arthropoda > Malacostraca > Decapoda > Varunidae > Eriocheir > Eriocheir sinensis. The sequence goes on along the minus strand of NC_066513.1, from coordinate 3,742,508 downwards.
CTGTCCTACCTAACACGTCCTAACCTAACATGGTAGGTCCCCAAGTTTGTTAGGGTGGAAAGGGGGTTAGTATAAGAGAGTCAAGTCATATTTACCTGTTATTTTATTTATTCCTTATTTAGATTTTTTTTTTTTTTTTTTTTTTTTTTTTTTTTTGTGGGGGGGGGGGGGGGGGGGCCCCATGCCAGACTCTCAACACTTTTACAAGTATTTTATGTTAAGACTATATCGGAATAGGTAGATTTGATGAGAATGGTAAAGTAAGATTAAAATATTATTTTGATAGCATTGGTCAAACAGTTTATGGTGATATAATGTTAGGTTAGAAGTACTCAAAAAAATGGAATTAAGATTAATGTTTTTAATTTTTTTGTATAGCTGTATTGTGTAATATCCTCCTACTTAGAGAAAAGCATTTTAGAAAAATAGGTAATGAAAAGTAGTATTTATGGCCATGTTTATAACAACTAAAAAGTTAATGTCTTATGATGCATGTAAATAAAATGCCGGTACTGATTTAGCTTTCCGTCACGGCATGTATTAAATGTTATCGGAGAAGGTATAGGAAATAAATGCCATGCCATAGTGAAACGATTAAGAAACTTGCTTCACATTTATACCCTGACAGTGCCTTCCCTGGGAGTGGACCCCGTACGCAGGATGACTGTGAGAGGTGTTGGTACAACGTACAACAAAAATCAAAGCCTCGCATTGCCAAGTGCAAGAATGAGCAGCGGCAGACTGGTAATTTTTTTTAGTTGTTATGTCTTTAAATGTAAAACTTATATTAGTTAGTTTTTTATGTACTCACAGAGTGCAGCTATACTGGCCACAATGCCTTTATTTCAGCTTAAAGTTAAAAAGTTCATAGCAGTGAACTGCATATTTGATATAGAAATTTTTTTTAATGTTCATCTGTCAAGGACTATCAATCTATCTAAATACCTGGGCTGTCTTCCCCCCAGTGAAGGGTTTTAGCCAAGACAGGCACACACTCACTCACACATTCACACTCATGTACACCACTCTCTCAGCTGCACAGCCCCTGAGGGAGTAAAAAAGGCCCTCACTGTATGGGGGATTAGCTGCACAGTTCACACAGGGAACTTCCACACCAAGGCCTCACAGCATACACTGGTTTACCCCTGCCCCTTCATAACAATGACATTTCCCCCAGCACCTGAGTGCCCCACACGTGTGGCACCACAGATACGCAGGCGCCTGCCTATATAACTATGACATTAACTGTGGTAGATAAACTGGTGTATGACATCATAGGCTGCTCGTCTCATGTATTTGAAGGGGTACCAGAGCCATTCAGCATTGACACAGCTGATGATGTGGTAGGGATAGGACAGCAGCAGCAGTCAAGCAGCAGTCAAGCAGCAGTGAAATATTGACTGGCCTGTATGTTTTTGGCAAAAACTTTTATATTCTCATTAAAACAATTTATTAATCATTCTTAATTTCAAATTCTTTGTAGATACACACTTTATCAGTCAATTACTTTACAACCAATAACAAATAGTGGAATATTTATGTTAATAATTAATATTTCACCTATAAGACCCTTTTTCTTCAACTACGTACCTATTTAACCCGTCCGCTACGATTGGCATGGATTTGGCTTTCACTGGTAGCCTGGTACCATAGTAGTTTCAGGTCTTTCTCTGCCTCTGTGGTGGATAGTGGAGCGTTTCCCATGCGGTATTGGTATGCTGGATATCCCCTCCCAAGGTGCAGGACTACATTTTCTTCACTGAATTGTAGCAGCCACTTTTTGTTCCATTTCTGTAGTTTGGTGATATTTTATTGTAGGAAATCCGCAGTTAAGGGGTCAAGTTACATGCATTAATCATGACTAATATATGACGCTTTTTTTCAGCCCCGCTGCTATATTGCTAGAGACCATCCCAGCACATTGTTCATTACTTGTAGAAAAGATACCATCAGCTGCTCCGGCAACAGCCACTGCTTCAACATCTGCTGGCCCTATGACACCAGCCACTGCTTCATCATCTGCTGGCCCAATGACACCTGCCACTGCTTCATCATCTGCTGGCCCAATGACACCTGCCACTGCAAGGGATGACGATGAAGCTGCTCCACCACAGTCACCACCTACTTCATCGGAGTTAAGAGATGCCTTTCATAGGGCAGCAGTATAATTTTTTAATGCTGGAGCTGAATATTACTGCCTCAAGGCTATGATTTTGTCACTTTTTTTTATTTTTATTACTGAGGAGGTTAGGGTGGAAGGGGTGAAAAGAAATCTCTGCTGTTTTTCGACAGAAATGGTTAGCAAATTCATTCAAAGCACAACATTTACCAGAAAAAAAATTGTGTGCCATTGTGAGTGGGTTCACTTGAGATTGGGCTCCAATACACCTCCATGGTCTAGTGGTCAGCATGCCTGGCTTCTACACGGGCCCGGGTTCGAATACCGGCCCGGGCAGTCGGCGTGCAGCTCACCCAGCTGATCATCCTCCCTCTTGGGCTAGTCGATAAATGGCTACCTGGGGAAACCTGGGGAAACTGTGGTAACCCGGATGTCACACTGCCCCTGTGTCCCGGGGTAATGGGCTCCCTCCCACCACAGGCTCAAGGGCCAATGTTACGGAGATGAGCACCGAGGCCACGCGCTGCTACAGCGTATGCCCCAACTTTACCTTTACCTTTATTGGCTCAACTGACAGAGACATGGCTTTGTATGTTGAAGGTCACTGGTTCAATCCCCACAGCCAGCACTCTCTAACTTGGATTTTTCTGAGTTCCCTAGAGCCTAGATTAATTTCTCGGTGTTTAATGAGCACATTTGCACCGGCACCCAGTCATGGGTGCTACAAGATACTTTGTTACAATCAGGGGCATCATTTGGACGTCAAAAGTGGGAAGGACATTAGGGCAGACAGTTTATATATATATATATATATATATATATATATATATATATATATATATATATATATATATATATATATATATATATATACATACATATATATATATATATATATATATATATATATATATATATATATATATATATATATATATATATATATATATATATATATATATATATATAAAAACATATATATATATATATATATATATATATATATATATATATATATATATATATATATATAGATATAGAGATATATAGATATATATATATATAGCTTATAACACTATATATCGATCATATTAGCATTTTATGTAGTCTGTGATGCAGGCAGGATATTCATTAGCACCTAATTAGACTCATGCTGCTCTCCAGTGCTCTCTGATGCACTCACAATCAAAGATGTAGTATACCTATATGGTAGCATTGAATAATCTTAGGTCACTTGGTAAAGTGTTCACCTAAGTCCAACCCAAGCTGACAACATAAACCTAAGCGTGTTTGCTTAGAATATTGGCATAATAATAAAAGATGCTGAAAACTGGATTCCACTACTTTATTGAATATATGAGTAATTATATACTGAATTTGTAATGGAGCCAAGATAGAAAAGCTATGTTTTTCAGTGGTCATACCATGATCTCATGAAAATAAATAGGTTGACATATATAATTAATTACTACGTATTTTGGTATGATGACCGTTGCACGTTAATACCATAGCTTTGGTAGCATTGAGTAATCTTACGTCACTTGGTAAAGTGTTCACCTAAGTCCGACCCAAGCTGACAACATAAACCTAAGCGTGTTTGCAAGCTGAGTGCTAATTGGCATAATAATAAAAGATGCTGAAAACTTGATTCCACTACTTTATTGAATATATGGGTAATTATATACTGAACTTGTAATGGAGCCAAGATAAAAAAGCTATGTTTTTCAGTGGTCATACCATGATCTCATGAAAATAAATAGGTTGACATATGTAATTAATTACTACGTATTTTGTTATGACGACTATTGCACATTAATACCATAGCTTTGAATCCAATGATGAATATCTTCAAGCAAGACACAAATAGCAACAGATTGGTTACCAATTCACTCAGTAAACACAATACTCCAGAAAAGTATACACTGAATTCACAATAAAATTGTTTTTCCACTTGGAACTTTATAAACAGAAGCCAAGTAACCTCGTTTTACTTCACACATAAGTCATGATGTACGCGATGTGGTCACCTCGACCTTTCGTTCCTCCTTCCTCACACTCGCAGAAGTCACTAACAAGCTTTCTTACCACCATTATCTCCATACGAATGACCGACAGGAGTAATTTGTTTTTCTAACTTGATTTTATAGCAACAATAATTATAAATCATATTTTAAATTACATTTTAATGCAATATTAATGTCATCTTTTTCATTTGCATGTGTGTACCTTTCTGCTACAAATAAAAGTTTTTTTCCCATGTTTTTTTATCCTTAACTCAAATATTTCACATTTTAATCAATAACAAAGGCATCAAACACTAATTGTATGTTCAAGCTATGTAAGTTTTTTTTTCTGTTCACATAAACTGCTTCGTTTTCCTTTGGTGCCATTATTTTCACATGGTTGCGGTCTATCACTCCCACAACACTGGCAAGTTGGTAAAATTCTGCTTGCTCTTCATGGATCTCCACCCTATCAAGGGGAGACTGGATAAACCTCCCGACTACCTACGGGGCACTGAGGGCGGCTAGAGTATCCACAATCACCCTGCTTAAACTACTCTGGCTTACCCCAAACTCATCACTTGAACACTGCAGCATTTTTCCTGTAGTCAAGTATCTTTAAGTCAAAATCACTTTCAACCCCGGGATGAGTGAATGCTCCCTTTGAACTGGGTCTTGTAGCTCTCTTCTCACCAAATCAGTCACATATTCCATTCCTGCACGGTCTAATATGTATCTCTTGACAAGTTCACCATCGTTATAAAGTTCCAAAGAGTCCTTTCGGACTCTAAATTGCGGAGGTGAGCTGGGCGAGGAGCTCCGGCGGCCATTTGATATGAGTCTGGGTCTGGGATTTACTATTAACTTTCCTATTAAGTGTAGAAGTCCTTGCCAGCACTGAGCACTGAGGATACACTTTGAGAGTGAAGTTAATACTAAAGTCGAAAGTTAATACCAAGTTTAGTATTAATAGTTGACGAGGATACGGGCCCTGATCATTAATAACAGAAAAGATCGCATTCAAAATACAGTTTTTCTTTAAAAAATCACTTTTGAGAAAACGCTTCCTAAAGATTAAGCATAGGTATGCACGAACCAGGTAGAAACATGACAAAATGTGTTACTTACATTTTGAAGAGTAAGCAATGAGGATCAAATTAACACCAGAACCACTGCAATTGGGCAATAAATAGTGAATGCATGGGCTATCAACCATGGCTATATAGATGTGAAACTTTTTTTTTTTTTTTTTTTTTTTTGGGTCATGAGCACATAATTATTGACTCAATATTGCTTATGGAGGTTATTTTGTGTGCATTTTAATGTGCCAATTTAAATATGATTTTTTTTTTTGGCTATTTGATGAATATAAAATAATAAGTTAGGCCTTTTCCGGTTTTATAAAACCTCATGATACTTGTATTTTCCAAATTCCCCTTCATTCATCGCTGGGAGTCTCAGTGCTGCACATATCCTCTCCATGGCCCTGTATCCTACACCCTCACACATGAGGCTATACACAAGGTTGACACTCGTCATTGAGAGTATTTTATCGTCCGGTTTAACATTATTGGCCATGGTGACTCGTGAATCACATGTCGTACACTTGGTAGTGATGGAGGTGTCCAGTTTGGTGGTGTCCATTGTTACACTCTTTGTATTATAACAAAACTTGCAACACACATTTTCAAAAACTTTTTCCATGTACATCCTGTCAACGAGTGTATTTTGTGTCTTCACACTGTTCACTCTCTATGTCATCAAACAACGCTTGCATTTCGTTGCACTAGACACATGTGGTGAAACAACAGGTGTGGTAGGGGATGGAGTAGTCATAGGAGGTAGTGGGTGAGCTGCAAGCGGCGGAGAGGTGGCGGCAGAGGGAGGTGGCTGGTCAGCTACAGGCAGGGAAATTTCTGTCTTTTTCCGCCTTGCAGCCGAAAGCTTGTTCTTTTCTGGCTTCTTGTATTTCCTGCTCTTCTTAGGCACCTTAGGCATCTTGAATATGCCTAATGTCCACTAGAAGAATGAAAAGCTCTTGAAAATGATGGCACCGCGACGACCAGCTGTCTGTATGTTTACAATAACACGTGGTCGGGCCAGGCTGGCTCGCCTTGAAGAGCACCTTGGAGCGAGGCTAGAGGCTTGAGTTTCCAATGAGAACATAAACATCCCAATATTTCTAAATAAATAGCAAAATAATAGCGAAAAATAGATATAAGAGGATTTAAAGTCCACGTGATGTAAACAAACAAACGCCCAGCGGCGTGACTTTTAAGATTTAAATGGCCCATACAGTAAGTAAATTTTGCGCTTCGATGTTTTTAATATTTTTTTTATTTTTTCCTGGCGTGCTTCCTTAACAAGCAGTTATAGCGTCTACACACCTGCATGTCTCTGTGTTTTTATGAAAGTGTACTGCCTGCTATGTACTGTATACTTCTTTTAGTTAGATCATAATTATCAATAATGCATACGTTGTAAGCCATTATAAGGTATACTGGGCTGCAGGATATGGGTAGCACTGTTTAATGTGCCCCCTACTTCTTGTAGGTCTCAGGAACATGACTTTTTGGAAAATCGAGGTGCTGCTCTAAATATGGGAAATTCAGCTTATAACATACCTATACATCTGGGCTAACTTTTGTTGGCAGCAAAGCTTCAAGAATATAAGAATTAGCATTATTAGCTGAAATGTTTTCCATAAAGTTAAAAGCTAAAGTACTACATAAGTGACATTTTTAATCATAAACTTACTACATGCTAATCTCCTCCATTCTCTCTCTTACTTCTAGATGTTTAAATGAAAAAACCTCTGCAGCTCTGCAGGAGTTGGGTCACCTGCTTGTTAACTTTTGGTCAGAAGCCAAACTGCCATGCCCACACCTGCCCTTCACAGAGTGTGACTTGAGGCAATTTGTGGAGAATCCCAGTAACATGCCATTCCTGGAAGGTGCCTTGCGGGAGCTGGAGAATCTTGTTCAGCAGCTGAGACAAGTTTTGGCCGGCCCCTAACTCAAAGCTGACAGCAAATACTTCCTTGTATTGTTTATCCTTGGGATTATTTATGTATTTATTATTATCTTTTTTTGTTCTGGCCCAGCCATCCATCAATCATCCTTCCATCCATTCATTACATCTCTTATCATCTTCGTGTACAACTGGTTACTTTGGTGCAGCACTAATACTGTCCACTTTGCTAACAAGTTTGTCAATCTTTGTACTCAATTTAATCTACATTATTTACTAAATTTTCAGTCCTTCCCTTAACCTAACCACTTACCTGCCTGCCCCCGACATATTTATCCCTCACTTTTTATTTATAGAAATATTCAAGTGGCCATTACCTCAACAAGTGGTGCTCAAAATATTGTGATAAGTATTTATTAAGAATTAAAAGTACTTAAAAGGAATTGAGTCTTACAGGTAAGTGTGTGTGTGTATATTATTAGCTAGTTGTATTTACCTAGTTGTGATGTAGAGAAAATGTGTTACATTCATGGGGTCTCATCTGTGTCTCAGTCAATCAGACTTTGCTTTGAATCCATTTAAGGTTTTGGACTGGATGATTTCCCTGTCTGGGCCATTCCACAGTTCAGCGCATTAATACAAAAACTATTTTTCTTGATTTCATCCAAGCATCTTGTCTTCAGTTTCTTTCTATGTCCTCTTGTTGCTGCTCCATCCCATACTAACAGCTCTTGCCTATCAATTTTGTTCATTCCCATCATTGTCAAGGGGAGGCGGCAACTGAGTGGTAAGCGTGCCGGTGCTGCGTCCAGGAGGATGCAGGTCCACATCCCGCCTGCCACCACAAGCTGGGATTTTTCAGTTACCACCGAGTGGCCTAAGACTACCCACATGCTGTCTTGGAGACCACCTAACAACCCGGACTCTAGATTCTCTCCAAATAGAGAATCAAAGATGAGCTCTGGGGGGCAGCATGAGCCAAGCAAGATGACACCACTATAAACACTTGCCTGCACTATAATGGGTTGGGGCCAACCATCATTCCTCACCAGGAAGCCTATAGGAAGCTATACAGTACCCTCTCGAGTTTCGCGCTATCCGAGTTTCACGATCCATGAGTTTTGCGGTTAGTCCTAAATTCTTACCATTCCGACTTTCGTGCATTATCACCCTGAATTTCGCACTGCTTTGACACGTACGGGTCACGTTTACTTACCATCGGCGCCACGCACGCTACCTTTAAAGGTAGTATCACACTGGACGTTTTACTCCAAATATTGTGGCTATGGCAAGAGAGAGAGAGAGAGAGAGAGAGGGGGGGGGGGGGGAACAGGTTGTTTTGAAGCTGCAGTTGAAGGCGGCTGCCTTACAATTGGCTGACAGTTCTGAAAACACGCTTGTAATTCGCTGGGAGTCAGATGATGTCATCGCCGACGCTCACCCTATCAGCGGCTTCACTGCCTTAAGGCGGTGTCACAAGGGCCGTTTTCGTCCAACCGTTGGGAGCTATGGGCGTTGCCCGTAGCTCCAACCGGGAGCGAGTTCACGGTTATCAGTAAGCTGGTGTCACACTGGGCTTTTTTCTTCCCACCACGTTGGCGCCAGCTAGGGCAACCGGCATCTCCAACTTTTCCTGGTGTGCGTCACACACATACGGCCAAGGTCGGTTGCCCGTATCCACATCCACAACGTAAACAAAGCACTTGCCCTGTATTAACATGGCGTCGTCTGCTAAAGTAAGGGCTGTCGCGGCTTGTGCTGATATTACCCAAGTTATGGACTTGTTGCTGCAGTTAAATGGAAGGAAGAAATAGTTGTGGGTGTGGCGTACTTGTGGTTCCTCCATGCCAATTTTCATTGTCACCACTGCGCGTGCACGGCCAACCCACCCATCTAGACTCAACCACATAAACACATGGATTGAATAACAACAAATACACACACACACACACACACACACACACCAGACACATTAGGAACCATTGCAGATGTTTCTGACAAACAGAAACGACTTCGCCATTTCTCGAGTGTGTTAGAACGTATTTGGTGAGTGGTTTCCATGAACCAAACCTAGCTCTTGGCAAGAAGAGAGCAGTCGTCTTTAACACTGCTCTCTTCTTGCCATTGGGTATGTTTGGTTTGTAGGAACCACTCACCAAATAAGTTCTAACACACTCTAGAAAATGGCAAAGCCATTTTTGTTGTGAGAAACATCTGCCATGGTTCATGATGAGTCTGGTGTGTGTGAGTGTGTGTGTGTGTGTGTGTTATTACTCGATCCACGTGTTTGTGGTCGGAGTCTAGATGGGTGGGTTGGCCGCTCACGCGCAGTGGTGACAATGAGAACTGGTACGGAGGAACCACAGACACACCACACCCACAACAGTTTCTTCCTTCCATTTAACTGCAGCAACAAGTCCATAACTTGGGTAATGGCAGCAAAAGCCGCGGCAGCCCTTACTTTAGCAGACGATCCCATGTTGATACAGGGCAAGTGCATTATTTACGTTGTGGATGTGGTTACGGGCAACCGACCTCGGCCGTGTGTGACGCACACCTGGAAAAGTTGGATTTGCCGGTTGCTCAAGCTGCCGCCAACGCGGTGGGAAGAAAAACGCCCAGTGTGACACCAGCTTACGGACAACCGACAACTTGCTCCCGGATGGGCGCACGGGCGTTGCCAGTAGCCACAACGGTAAGAGGAAAACGGCCAGTGTGACACCGCCCCAAGGCAGCAAGGCCGCTGACCGAGTGAGCGCTGGCAATGACGTCATCGGACTCCCAGCGAATCACAAGCGTGTTTTCAGAGCTCAGCCAATCGTAAGGCTTCATCTGTGGCTTTAAAACGACCCGTTCTCTCTTCCTGTTTTCTTCCTTTTTCCAAGGTACGTATTTTGAGATAACAATGGAGTAAAGGAGGAAAAAAGTGAGCTCCGGGGGGCAGCATGAGCCAATTATAATGGCGCCACTATAAACAGTTGCCTGCGCCATGACGGGCTCGGACTGACCATCAGGCCCAGATGGATAAACTACCGGCGCCATAGCCCACATGTAAAAAAAAAAAAAAAAAAAAAAAAAAAGGTCAGAACAGATAAGCACTTTTTCAGTGTTTTCAATACCTAGAGTTTCGCGCTATACTTTCGGAACGAAGTGAGCGCGAAACTCGAGAGGGTACTGTAGGTAAAAAAAAAAAAAAAAAAAAAAACTATAATCATGTCACCTTTTCTTTCAAAGATGGCAGCTCAAACTCTCCAGTCTTTCTTTGTATTCTTAGCTATCAGATTGAGGACTTATTTGTTGCTGCTCTTTGTGTTTTCTCGATCTTGAATACGTATACCTTTATTTGTGTATGGACCATCCTACTGTCACATTTCAATCTGGGATGGATCAGAGCCTCTATTAACCCTTTCCTTGCGTGCGGTGCGGACGCGACTATCCCCTCAGGCGCAGTCGGGCAGCCCAATGGGGGGTCTCTTTTAACCTCTGTATCTCAAAAACTATTCATCACAGCTACAAACCAAAAACACCATTGGAAAGAGGAGGTCCAGATCTATAGGAGTCGGTTATGTATGCCTCTCTTTCAAACGTACATGCACGTTCAGGGAGTGTTGAATGTTAACACTTACGTCAGTGTGTGCGGGATGATCAGCCATATTGAGGGAACTGCGGACATCTCGCCTTCAGATTCTGGCAAGGGAGTATTGCCAACTGCAATATTTATAACTATTTGGTCAAAGAATCAGTCAGGTGATAGGTGAAGCTATGCAAAAATGCTGCTATATTGGGCAAGTACATCCACCAGTTTTCCACCAAATTTAGTGAAGAACCCACTCAATTGGCAATCCTGTGTTGTGAGAATTAGTGTTGGAACACTCATACGCGGGAGATTTGAGTGCGGGTGGAGCTCGCAGCGAGCGTTTAGCGCCACCAGCAAATACGCCTAACGCTCGCTGCGAGTGTTTAGCAATGAAAGAGCAGCAGGTGGGGGACCACCCCTGCAATGGCAACAGAGCCAACAAATCTTGCCAAGATGGTGACGCCAGTCAAACGTCCAAGCCAAAACTGAGACCATGCCATGCCGAACCTTGCCTGGCAGGATGCACGGTTGGCCAGGACAGTGTTTGGAAAGGGTTCCTGCTTCAAAGCATCCTTAACCAGGCTCAACAGTCATAGGCCAACTCTAAAGGCCTTGCTGGGCAGCAGCTCCCTCAGCCCCAACACTGACTTCCAAGGCCTCAAGTGTACAAAGACCTTCCTACAGAAGTTGGGTCAACTAAACAAGATCTAGCCCCCACTCCAGGGACACATCTTGAAAACAAAAACAGCCACTAGCAACCTGCACTGCCAGGGCTATAGAGGCTGTGGTCCAGTTGCCCAACCAGCCCCCAAAACACTGAAGAAGAAGAAGGGCCGCCACAGGCAATGATTGTGGTCAGTGTTAAATCTGCCGCCTCATCTTACTTCTACAAATGTTTCATTCAGCTATGATTGCTGTTTGCAGTAAGGGGTCACCAGTAAGAGCAGGTGAGGGGATGTTTTGAGGAGGCTGTTTGTGGGACACCATCTTTGTTGCCCTCAGCTGATCCATTGGTCCATTGGACTCACCAGCCCACCTACGGGAGTTGTGTAACTAAAGGGTCAACTGTACACAGGGCTGTCCTGCAACAGAGATGACACTGGCCACACTCAACAACCATGATGTTTCCACTTTTCTCAAACAGTGGCTCCTGACCCATGCAACTCCTCAAAACAACTTGGCGGGGTCCAGTCTTGGTCTTGGTTCAGGCACCTGGCAAATGCTGCATCTTTGGCAAAACCTGCCACCTCTGTTGCTGCTGCCACCACAAAGGCAAACCCATGTCTGCCACCGGACCACCAGCAACACTGCACAGCGTTGCGTGGCTAAAGGACCAAACAATGTCAGGTTGTATATACTTATAGTCAGGAGATGCATTTCTGAGTGTATAGAGGTACCTGTGTAAACAAATTGGATTCAATGAAATTTCATGGTGAACTTTGGGAAAATACCCCAAGTATCCATAATTTCAGCTTATCCGGCACCTCTGAATCCCCACGGTTGCGCTTTACTAGCGGTTTTACTGTGTTTACCTCTACGATATATCTATGATAACTCCTTCTCAGCTTAATTCATTTAACCTTACTGATGTCTGCCCTCTGTCTCTTCTCTAAAAGTTATATTTGGAGCCACAGAGATGTCAAAGGGCTAAGATCAAAGTGCAGATGAATTATCAAGTTGAGGCCATGGGCAGTTTTAGGTATGCGATTTTTCCCTATTTCAAAGATGCGCGCACACTGATATGTTCATTATATTCTCCTCCTACAACTAACTAGCTCTAATTTGTTGTAAGAGTTTAACATCTGTAATACTTGTGTTTGGCTGGTGATGATGAGTGAAGACGCTGTGCACAGGCCAAACAACGTGTTGACGCGACAGCATAGCTGGGCAAGATAACAGAAAACCTTATTCCCGATATCCGATAACTGATAATGGGAAACCTTATCAGTGATAACCGATATTCTTTAACTGGAGACACAAATATAGGCAATAACCGATACCCGATACCCGATATAAATCCACAATTCCGATACTAGCTAGCGATAAGTCCGATAGGCGAAAACGATACTATATTGATATTTCAAATAAAAAAACCGATGAATTCAAATTTTCATTATCTATATTTTTGAAAACTGGCCCATCACAACTTATTCAGTTATTCTTACTTATCACCATTAACACTTTAACAGTCACTTCAGTAAAGAAACACTGAAGCACTGGGAACCGGAACACTGGCACTCACTCCGTCACTCGAGACCCAGCTGAGAGGCCACACGCCACGCCGCCACGTGGTAACACAAGCCGCTGGTCTCTGTTTGCGCTCTTTACAACGGGATCACAAATTTCAGGCAGTGAATAATCATTTTTTGGGCTAAGTTAAATGATTTTTCTCTCTGATATAGTGTTTTTTGAGTCTAACCAAAAAAATGACCTAGTGTTTTTAATGTTGTGATCTAAATATGAAATCTCTTCACCGAACATATTTCATACCCCGAAGTTTTTTCATGCAACACCGGGCACCCGGGCCACGCATGCGCAATAGGGAGGAGACAACGTTTTTTTTTCTGAGAGGCGGAAAAAAGTAGTGATGATCGCTAGTTTGGTTACAAAAGTAACGAAGATACCGATATTTATATAAATAAGTAGCAGATGGCCGATAACCCGATTTTGTTATCAGCGATAACGGCCAGCTATGCGCGACGGTAAATATTGCTCCTATTGCCAGTGAAGACCAGTACATTGGATTTGCCGGCAACACTGGCAGCTCCGCCGATTTTGCCCCAGACCCAGATCTAAAGCGCCAGCCAGCTGCAAAAGTTGCCACAAGTTGCCTTGTATTAAGCCACCTTTAATTTCTTCATCATATCCTCATCCATGTAGTGAAATGCCACTCTTTGTTTGTCAACAGCTTATGAATTTCTCCTAAAATCTTTATACAGTCGTCCCTCAAATAGTATGGGGGTTAGGGACCCAGGACCCCCATACTATTCGAAAATCCATATAAAATTAGTGCTGGCTCCCGCCAGGCTCAGTTGCCAGTTATGCATTTTCTGCTGCAGTCACAGTGCAGTACTGTTACTACACTGGGGGGATCGAGGGGGGCAAAGAGGTCAGGTTATTTAAAGTTCGGTTGGAGTAGTTTAAATATGCGTCCCTTAACTACATGTATAATAGCAAGACGCAATGCTGTATTTTGGAGGCGCAGAGTCAATCTCCACAGTTACCGTTTCGTATCTTATTTCAAGTAAGATTTAGAAAGCAATACAGACTATGGTAGAGAGTAAGAGAGAGTGTGAGTGTATGACATGGCCCGCTCGCTGACAATGTGGAAGGCAGCGCTGCCAGGATGGCTCCGTTGCCCAGTGTGGTAACACTACGGCAGAAAATGCATAACTGGCAATTTTGGCCGGCGAGTAGAAGCTGAGCCAGGCAGGACTCGGATTCACGTGGTATGCTCTCCCTACCGCAACTTAATTCATACCAAAACGTAACTTCTCCTAAATCTGAATTTTTCTGCATGGTGAACAGCTTTCTCGAACGCTTTGGGGTGCATACAGCAAGTGTTTTTGGCTTGTCTCTTGAGTCCCATGTTCATGTTATGTGGTAATGGAGAAGCGTATCTGAGGTTGTGCACACACACGGACTTAATTAAGGAAAGCACATACTTTTCAATCGGGCAAAACAGTGTTCCTGATGTACACACACATTAACTGAGGAGATGCGCATGGGTGGCAGTCTGGTAGAACCACTGAGGTAGAATTGGTGGAGTCAACACGGCCCGATAATCCCATTCATTAAGGTGAAGCCGCCGAACTGTCATTTTTAGGGCCAGAAGATGAGGGATACACGGGTGAGAGCAGCCTGGCCTGACCTGACGACACCTGACACCTGACAGGTTTCCACAACCTTGCGGCCCTAAAAATGAGTTTGGTGGATTCACTTAACTGGGCTGATGTCGACTCCACCAATTCTACCTCCATGGCTAGAACAGTCTTGCCACTCACGCCGTGGCTACTTGGTGCGACGAGCGGGAAATTTTAAAAAATCCTTAAAAAATCTTCTATAACAATCCATATAAAACCGAAACCATACTATTGGAAACCTTACTATTTGAGGGACGACTGTATTTTCATTTTGAGGTGACGTATTATCCTGGACCAACACTTGCAGGACTTTTTCCACCTTTGCTTTTGTGATTTTTCATTTCCCATTGAATAACTCAGACAGCCTTCTATTACTTTTACCAGTTTTCAATATTTTGCCTTTCTTAACATTAAATTTTATTTCCCACAACTGTCTCCATTTGTACATCTTGTCAAGAACTTCCTGTAGCATCCTTCAGTCCTCTTCATCATTTACTCTCCCCATGATCCTAGCACCATCTGCAAACATACTCACACAACTTGTTGTTCCAAACATCGTCTCGTTTGCATAAATCAGGAACGTTATGTGCGCCAGTGCAAAGTCCTATGGAACCCCACTCGTTACTTCCCTCCAACCTATCCTTCACTACCATCTTCGACTGTTGGCCTCTTAGGCAGTCCCTCATCCAGTCCAGGAGACTTCCCTTCTGTCCCCAATGTGTTCAAACTTATAGTTCAGTAAAACCCCAACTATCCAACCCTTGGGTTTCTGGAAACCCCAAGTATCTAGCAAAAATCTGGCTGGCCAAAACTTTTTTCAAAATTCCAATCATCGCAGTCGTCGCTGAACTGTTGGTGGCTCATGATTGGCTCCTACTTCTGGTGATGATTGGCTGGCTGAAGTGAGAGGATGGGATGGTGTGCAGTGGCAGAATGTGTTGGACATATTAATGTAAACAAACACAGTACGACATCAGTGATGTGTGCAACTGGGGTTCCGTTTGGTGCTGACTACAGGAAGGTATGGAGCTCCTCCCTTCATTTACTTTGTGCCTGTTTCCATTTTTCCCTCCAAGAGAGCTGGCCAGTCACCTACTTAATGTGAGCAAGTGCTGTGCATCAGTGCAGCCATGATTTTATTCCTGTATATGAGGCGTCTAGTGCTCAAGGGGCGAACAAGCCAATTTCCTAGTTTTGAGTGTTGTGATACAGTGAATTTACCGTACCCAACGGTTATGTTTCTCGCAAGACATTTGAACCACACCAGGACAACTCCACAAAAAGACACACAAACCACTTACCACTAATACAGCAGGGGTGCCGGGCTTTCCCCTACAAGCACCTCCCAGCATAACAACGATAATCCTAACAGGCCTGATAGTAATACCTAGTTGTAATCACTGTAGGAGGCACTTATCTTTCGAAGGGTTTCAAAAGAAGTGGTCTCTTGAAGTAAGTTCTGGAGGAGTCCTGTTGTCCTCGAGACTAACTTTAAATCAGCACTGCCGCGAGTTAATATTGGGCGAAAGCACTGAGGTGTTGTTAGCTTGAGAGCAGGTGATGTTGTGGGCCGAAAGCCAACCACGTGGGTCTGAAGGGGTATTTTGAATTTCCCTCGCCAGATGGCGTGGCTTTCGATCGGTTAAATTATCCTTGCTCTTAATTATTCCGCAAGGGCAATTATTTATTATTTCATGAAAGGAAACACTGAACTATTGTTATTTCTTTCATTGTAAATGTGTTTAGTCTTCAGGCAGTGAATACGGTGATACTGTTTCTATCTGGGAGCCGATGAGCGAAGTATGTAAGTACCATCCAAGGCTTATTTGAGCTCAGACGATACTCTTAGTTGGCTTGAACTCTTGGCCCGAGACTAGTTCCATAAGAGAAATAGTTAATTTGTCTAATCCCCTGGTTAACTGACCGAATTCCTAACATGAGCTACAGGCCTTCAAAGTCAACCATAGCAAAAACATAATGAAAAACACACATAGCAATATCATCATACATCAATAGAAAGTTTTCAGGTAGACAAATTCAATGGAATCAGTGTTTGTGTGAAAATGTGTTAATTATTTAAAAAAAAAAAAAAAAATTAAGTAATGCATGTTTATTATCTGATTTAATCCAAACTTAGAAAATCAAAAGAACATGATGTAACTAAGAGCCAGTCTAAATTTCAAAACAAAATTTCCATACTTAGGTGTTTTATGAGTGCTTTACAAGTGCTCTTCGCCCTCAGAGCCCTGATACAGCCCATTTCATACATCATGGGAGCAGCGAGTAGCGGGCTTTTTTTTATTATTATTATTGTTATTATTATTATTATTTTTTTTTTTTAATGCCCTTGAGCGGTCTCCTTTGTTGTAAAAAAAAAAAAAAAAAAAAATCTGCAGACAGGCAAAAACACACTACAGTAGAGCCCCACTTAGCGCGAGATCAATTAGCGCGAACCGCAATTAGTGCGAGCCACCATCTACCAAGAAAAAAAAAAATTAGCGCGAAAGCCTGTGTGAGCAGCCACCACGACTGAATTTTGAAAATTGCGCCAAGCCACCATGATGCGCGGCACAAGACACCATGATGCGCGGCACAAGACACCATGATGCGCGGCACAAGACACCATGATGCGCGGCACAAGACACCATGATGCGCGGCACAAGACACCATGATGCACAGCACACGCCGCCATGATGCGCGGCACAAGCCGCCATGATGCACAGCACACGCCGCCATGATGCGCGGCACAAGCCGCCATGATGCACAGCACAAGCCGCCATGATGCGCAGCACAAGCCGCCATGATGTGCGGCACAAGCCGCCATGATGCGCACCACAAGGCGCCATGATGCACGGCAAGCCGCGAGAGCCCTTACTTTAGCAGATGACGCCATGTTGATACAGGGCAAGTGCTTTGTTTACGTTGTGGATGTGGATAAGGGCAACTGACCTTGGCTGTGTGTGACGCACACCTGGAAAATTTGGATTTGCCGGTTGTCCAAGTGTGATACTGCCTTCAGGCAGCGAGGCCACTGACCAGGTGAGCGCTGGCGATGACGTCATCGGACTCCCAGCGAATCACAAGCGTGTTTTCAGAGCTCAGCCAATCATTTTTTTTTTTTTTTTTTTTTTTTTTTTAATGTGAGTGATTATTTTGAGTAATTATCAAACCCACGTGTGCACAATTTTTTTTTTTTTCATATCGGTTACTTTATTCAATTAGCGCGAATTCAGTTCGCGCGACCGCGTTCATCCACCTAATTCTTGCGCTAAATGGGGCTCTACTGTACTCTCACCACCCTTCTACTGGGCCATAGAGAGTGATTTCCTATTTTCACATTCACAGAGGGTTGCACAGTGCTTCCACCTTGCAGAAACCGGCGAAAACTCAAAATTCGCCATGCTGGCGTGTTCGCCCCTCGAGCTCTACATGCCTCATATGTACAAATACTTGTGGTTGTGTGTGAAGATGGGATGAAGAAAGTAATGAACATACATGAGAGTTTTGTATGATGACTGTAACAGAAAAGGGAGTTGATTGTTGAGTGGTTTAAGGGGATCTCCCTGGCAAAATGTAATTTACTGATGAGTTGTGCTGAAAATTTTATGTTCTTGAGAATTATTATTATTATTTATTTTATTTATTTATTTATTTATTTATTATTTTTTTTTTTTTACATTTTCGCCTGTGGGGCCCGTTCTGGAGCTGGCAAGTGTTTATATTGGTGCCATCTTGCTTGGCTCATGTTGCATCCTGGACCTCATCAATGACCCTCTCTTTTAGAGAGAGAATCTAGAGTCCAGATTGATAGGTGGTCTTCCGGACAGCATGTGGGTAGTCTTAGGCCACTCGGCAGGGACTGAAAACTTGTAGCTTGTGGCACCGGGCGGGGCGCAAACCTGTGTTATCCTGGACGCAGCGCTGACACGCTGTTCACTCAGCCACCGTCTGTAATTTTTAATTTTTTTTATATATATATATATGATTACCTTCCTGAGACAAGTTGATTAAGAATACACATCTATTTTCTACTGGTTGTCATAAGAGGGTGTCAAAAGGGATAAAGTTCCCTTGATGCAAGAGGTTGAGGTCAAAGAAAATATTCGTCAGAGTGATCACTTGGCCTTTGTGACTCCCTACCCGGCCTTTGCAGAAACACATGAATGATTATTATGGTTATTGTCATCAGTATTATTTTTGGTACCAGTTATTGTATATTTCACTCAGGAATATTTTGCATATTTTTTTAATAAAACAACCAGACTATTAACCATTTCTGTAATCTTGCCTATATATGTTTACCCATCTCATCTTTACTGTAGGATGTCCTGTGTATTAAAACCATTTTGTCACATGAGGG
Source organism: Eriocheir sinensis (assembly GCF_024679095.1). Taxonomy (NCBI): domain Eukaryota; kingdom Metazoa; phylum Arthropoda; class Malacostraca; order Decapoda; family Varunidae; genus Eriocheir; species Eriocheir sinensis. The sequence continues at coordinate 3,723,616 of NC_066513.1, read as the reverse complement.
CATTTGTAATGCAATTTACCAAGTACTAAAAAATTTTTTTTTTTAAATGAACATCTGGCTTAAATCGAAGCTGAATGTCTTGTCCAACGAGGCAGTACATTATAAAAAGTGCAAAATACATGAACCATCACCAATCCGCCAAGCACCTAAAGATAAACATGGGAAAATTGCCGTCAAAATTTTGCAACTTTCAAAATTCCATCTCCATCAACATTCAAGATATCGGGTTATACATTGCCTTGAATTTGCCTTCAGTTTGAGCCCAACTTAAATTGAAGGCAAATTCAAGGCAATGTGTTCAAAGAGAGCAAGATACACATGAATCATCACCACCACCCCCTGTAAGGGATGGCTATGGGAGTAAAGGGGCTATTACACTGGGCAAATTTTTCGTGGATCTTCAGTCAAACCACGATTTCCGCTGGCGTGGTTCTCATTTGTTTTGTGTTATTGCTGCCGATGATGATGGTGAGTGATACCGTCGTCCTTCGGTGAAATTTACCGTAGCTTTGGAAGACCGTGGACACGTCAGAAAACCACGAAAATATGAGAACCACGCCAGCGGAAATCATGGTTTGACTGAAGATCCACAGAAAATTTGCCCAGTGTAATAGCCCCTTAACACCTCCAGGTTACTGAAATGCACTGTACAAGAAGGAGAATGATCAAGGAAACAAATTATGGTTAAGAAAGAAGAAAATGAGATTAGGAAGATGGTAAGGTAGACCAGAAAGTGATTATAAAGGGAAGAAAAAAATGGGAGATAAAAACAGAAACACATTTTGCATCTCTAATATTTTTTTTTCCCCTATACTCTTCATCACTGAACTGGTGCCAGGGTCACCACTGGCAGTGATGGTATCACTCATGGTGCACAGGATCACACAATAACAATAACAGCTCATGTTGGTAGATGAGCTGCCAAGCTATTGTGTGAAGAGAAAACAGTTCCCATGTAGCTTGCATGTTGTGATTGCCAAGATAGGGCTAGAGGAAACCGTCCAAGTGAATCAAGAACGAGCTCCGGGGGGGCAGCAGAGCCAAGAAAAGATGATGCAACTATAAAACACTTGCCTGCGCCATGACGGGGTGGGGCCAACCACCAACCAGGCCCCTCAAGAAACCCTATGGGTGCTATAGGGTGGCACATAAAAAAACAAAAAGATGCTGAGTGACGTGCCACATCACTGAATAAGCTGCAAGGCTTGCTGGAATACCACCTGGCTGTTCAACATACTATCTTTGTGACATAGCAAAAAGTTATTTTGGGAATGGCTAATTTTGACCTTATGAACATTGCCCATTTGTTCATGGACAAGCTCCCAAGTTAGAGAATTAATAGGGGAAGAAGAAAATGCATTTTGGCCATGGTGTCGCCACGCTCGGCAGATTGCATTAGGAAGGTCCTCGTGTAAATCTTGAAATATGTATGCTTTTGACACAAGTGACTATTATTATTATTATTATTATTATTATTATTATTATTATCAAAACTGAGGGAGCCCCAAAGAAGAGTCAAAATGACTATAACCCCAAATGTGATTGAGTCTCCAAAGAGGGCCCAGCATAGCTATGGCAATGAAATAGGGTGTTTTAGAAGAAAAGAATTAACCCTACTTTTGAATAAATTAGATGAACAGGAATTTACAACCTCTTCTGGAAGAGAGTTTCATAGTTTTGTTAGGGCAGGGATAAATGATCTTGAAAGATGATTAGTATTACATCATATATATGAAAAAGCTCTACTATTAAGGGATTCTGTGAACCTAGTAGCACGAGCATGGTTAAAAGGTGGGGGAAGTTTGCTATGAAAGGGATGGTCATTAGTACTAACAGTTTTATATAAAAATGTCAAACTTCCTACCAACCGGCGACGCTCATTGGTAATGTTAAGATTGGGTAGTAGGAATCTAACATTATTAAAGGCCCTCTCCAAAAGATGAAGATGGGAATTGGCAGCTGAAAGCCACACAGGGGAGCAATATTCAAAGGAAGGGAGGATGAATGAGTAAAAACTCCGTAAAATAACTGAATCATCCTGATATATCTTTTTGCATTTACGAAGCAACCCTGTTTTTTGGGAAATTGATGCCACCAACTGCTGTACAGTCGTCCCTCAAATAGTACAGTTTCCAATAGTATGGTTTCGGTTTTATGCGGATTGACATGAAAAAATTTTTTTAGGATTTTTAAATTTCCCGCTCGTCACACCAAGTAGCCAAGGCGTGAGTGGCAACACTGTTCTAACAAAACACCCGCTCAAAGCATCCCAAAGCGTTTGAGAAAGGTGTTCACCTTGCAGAAGAATTCAGATTTAGGAGAAGTTACGTTTTGGGATGAGTTACGTTGCGGTAGGGAGAGCATACCAAGTGAATGAGAGCAGTGTTCGCTGTATCTATCATAGTGTAAAAGAAATTCTTGCCGCAGTAACTGTCAGTGCTCTAAGAGTGCTGCAAGAGTGGAGAAAAAGGCCGTCCTTTTACTAAGCCTCGTCGTTGCTATGGTAACGGCGTCTCACTCGCAGCAAAATGGCGTACGCTGATCTTCCTGCCAGTGCGTTTGAGAGAGCGAGTTGGAACATCACGGGCGCCCAGACCACCCCTGGTGACGTTTAACATGCAGAGAGAGAGAGAGAGAGAGAGAGAGAGAGAGAGATATGCACACATACATACATACATATAAACACAGTGGATTTGCCTAATATATGGCTTTGTAAATTCCAGATTGGTAATCAACTGTACTTTACCAATAAGTCTGTATTGTTTTTAATCCACAGAGAGAACTAAAACACAGGTTTCTCAGGCCAAAATGGCTCATTTCCAAGATGTATAATTCATGGCACCCACCTTGAATTCTGCAGGCCAATCGCTTCACACAAGAACCATTTCAGAACCTGGCTGTAATGGCAAGTGTGCACACTGAAGCTGCCTTGTTTCGCTAGCCACCAGACTGCATAGTGCATTGTGTGTGTCCACCCACACCTGGCTGCTGTTCCCCTCAAGATTACCTCACCCCAGGTGCTATAGACTGCCAGGACCCCCCTGGAAGTCTGAGCCAGACTCAGCCATTTTGGACAAAAGAAGAAGCCGCCTCTCAGCTAGTAGCAGTGGCAGAGGAGGTGGAAGAGGCAGAGAGGCAGCAATGGAGGCAACACCCCCTCCTCATGCCTGAGTTACCACCAAAGCCTCCTCATCACAAACACCTAAGCATTTTCATCATCGAAGTAACGTGAGGGCCTTTAATAGTAGGGTTGCCTGAGGACCCAAAGGTAAAGATAAAAATAGCTATCACCCCTTTACCCAAGAAAGCTGAGAGAAAATTCAAATTCAGGTGGTGATAGGCATCATAACATCCAGATGCAAACAGGCCAATGTGTCCAATTTATGGAAGGTTTACTGTATGTGTGCATGATGATATGGTATATATTACAATATCATGTAGCTAGGTCAAGAGGTAAACAGCGACTGACACTTCATGTGAAACGTGATTTGGCGGGAACACCGCATCAACATGCAGCCACTTAGCAGACACATTTTTCAAGAAGCTGACTTCTTAGTGGTTTGGTTCACTTCTCAAATAGTGGATGGAATTTGTTAAATTCTAAATTTGTTAAATCAAGGGTCAAATGTATATTTATAATGCCACTTAATTCCACTAACACACCTCCACAAGGCTTCTGCGTGTTACAAAAAACATGAGAAATCAATCCAGACCTGGAAAGGGTTTTACCGGCGCTGGAGATTGAACCCACGACTGGCTCGATGGGAAAGCCACTCCTTACCCAGTCGCCCAAAGAAGTGCCCACTCGCTTAGTGAGTTTGGGAGGCTTTCCACATCAGGTGGGTCAGTCACTTTAGCTTCACACATTTTTCATTATTCTTTTCCCTCAAATTCACAATTTTACTTACAGTATTCATCAATAAAATATTGATACAAGGAGATGCAGAGCAGTACAAAAAATTTTGTCCATTACAAATCTCTTACTATAGTTACCCCTTCATGAAAGAGAAAGAAAATCTTTATGAAGGATTGGCTCAATGGGATACAAGTAAAATGATCCCTTGATTTTCCATATTATCCATGTCATTGTGGAAAGGATTTACATATTTTTTTTCAGAAAGAACTGGAATCACACTTCATTACAAAAGAATTGTTGCCTACGCCACCCCCCTGATGACATGAAGCACACTTGCAAAAATCCTTTCCATGAATGTGTGGCAGCACCGCTGACAGAGTACCTACATCCTAAACGTGTGACCCATCCTGAAGCTGAGCAAGCCTTCAGCAACTGTATCAACTGAGATGATTGGCTTTAGTCTGCAGGTAAGTTGTGTTTCCCCATGTCCTGCTCCAGCTATCATTAGGGCTCACTGAGAGGCAGGTGGTGAGTGAGCACGTGATTGAGTTGCAGCCTGAAGGCCAACATAAGCATTGAGTAGGGCAAGTCAGGGAGGCAAATAAGCAGCCAAGCAGTTTTGATAAACCACCTTTATGGATTTTTTTAGTTTATATAAGGAACAAGTTACACTTACTTTTTGTAAGGGAAATCCTTGGTTTGTGTTGTGTGCGGCAAGGTTGATGTGGGACTACAGCTGGGTTGTGGCAGTGTGTGGCGGGGCAGCCCTCCCATCAGGCAAGGCCACAGATTTTTGGCTTCCATGACCGCTGCTTGCCTGTGTAAATATAAGACCCTTTTAAATTATCTTTACTGTTTATGACTCTGGCTATAAGTCTCATGAGCGGCAGTTATATTTTATGCCTGGAGGTGATTGGTGGAGCCCAAGCTTGAGCCACAACAAAATTACTCATCAATTATATAGCAGCAGCAATGGCAGCAGCCTCTTCCTCCGGCTCCTGGGTCTGGATTCTGACACTGAGGCACATGGCTGTCTTTCGTATGCCTCATAGCACCTTGAGTCAGTGTACCAGAGAGTAAGGCTAGAGGACATAGAGAGGGGGGCCTGAACCAGCCATGACAAAAGTGTACAGAGGCATGGCTGGTAAGTTCATGGGCAGTCACCGGATGCCTGCTACCCTGCACCGCCTTGTGCACCAGATGCTACATCACATATATCCCCCACACCTCCCTCACAGTATACGTACAAGCTTTGTAATAGATGTGCACATCATCTCCCCCACTTAACAGTAAGTTATACAGATATTGTAACTGTTTTGCACTTATCGGTCTAATGCAGACAGATAATTTGACAGACTTCACTGCACTGTATGAGGGTACAATAATAAGATTTCAGATTTCAATCCCCCCTCCCTTTTTTTTTTTACAGCTAAAGAAACAGCTCAAGGGCAACAAAAAAAGGTGTAAAAAAAAAGCCTGCTAATCGCTGTTCCTACAGAGACAAAAGTTATGAGCAGCCAAAAGAGAGGTCAATTTCGGGAGGAAAGGTGTCTTGATACTCTCCTCTTGAAAGAGGTCATGTCATAGGCTGGAGGAAATATAGATGAAGGAAGGCTGTTCCAGAGTTTACCAGTGTAAGGGATGAAAGAATGAAGATGCTGGTTAACTCTTGCATAAGGGGTTTGGACAGTATAGGGATGAGCATGAGTAGAAAGTCGTGTGCAGCGGGGCCGCGGGAGGAGAGGAGGCATGCAGTTAACAAGTTCAGAAGAGCAGTCAGCATGAAAATATCGATAGAAGATAGAAAGAGAGGCAACATGGCGGCGGACTTTAAGAGTTAGAAGACTTTCGGTACGAGGAGGAGAGCTGATGAGACGAAGAGCCTTAGGCCGGTGTCACACTAGGCGATTTTGCCGCGCGGTTTCGCCGAGCGGTTTCGCCGCTTTTGCGATAACACACACAAACCAATTGGAGGTGTCACACTGGGCGGTTTTACGCAGCGGTGCCTGTGACAACCGCCCGCCACCACAGCATGCTGCGGCAGAACCGCCATGCCGCGCTGCCGCTTCCCGCCGCGATTGAGGACACAACACATACAGTTCAATGCACGTGGTCACACCAGGCGGTTCCGCCGCGCGGTCGACCAACATGTTTGACGTTGATTTGTTTATTCAATTAGTGTAATTGTCAATCTTTCCTCGGCAGATATTGACCTCCTGAACTGTGTGTTTTGTTTGGAGATGTGAGGCCTTAGGACTTGCAGCAATTTATCAAATGAAGCCCTGGTCATTCGGTAATTAACAACATAAGAACATGAGAACGTAGGAGTGTGCAAGAGGCCGGTAGGCCTGTACAAGGCAGCTCCTTTGAACCTAAGCTCCCGTGAATCTAACCCCACCTAATATCGATGTTCATGAATTTCTCTAATCTATTTTTTAATGCGACAATTGTTCTGGCACTCACCACATGACTCCTCAGCCTGTTCCACTTATCTACCACTCTGTTAGTAAGCCATTTTTTGCATAGTTCCTTGTTGCATCTGAATTTATCCAGTTTAAACCCATTACTACGTGTCCTACCCGGTTCTCTTACCAACATAACCTTTTTAATATCCCCCTTATTACAGCCCTTCATCCATTTATAAACCTCGATCATGTCTCCACGCACCCTTCGCCTTTCTAGAGAATGCAAGTTTAACTGTGTGAGTCTTTCCTCGTATGGCAAGTTTCGTAACTCTTGAATCATCTTAGTCATCCTTCTCTGCACTGATTCTAACATTTTTATATCCATTCTATAGTAATCTGACCAGAACTGAACCGCATAATCAAGATGAGGTCTAACTAATGCTACATGTAGTTTGAGGAAGACTTCGGCGCTTGCTTACGCTCCTTGATATAAAACCCAGTACTCTGTTTGCTCGATTTCTAGCTTGAATGCATTGTGCCCTTGGACTGAAATCAGAGATCACTAACACCACACATTATCATAAAACTTCTCAAACTTTTCACTAGTTTCCCTCTCAGCGTAAAATGGGTGAACCCAATTTCTCAGAAATGTGGGCTCTTTAAGTAATCCTTCTGCCTCAAGGACACAAACAATCTTGAGGTCAGCGCTGCCGCGCGGCAAAACCGCCAAAGTGCGACATGGTACTGGTTAGGCGGCGCCGCCGCTTTTCCCCACCCAGCGGTTTTGCCGCGCGGCGAAACCGCCCAGTGTGACACCGGCCTTAGACTCTTCTCTATCCAGGAGAGCTGTGTGAGTGGAGCCCCCCCACACGTGAGATGCATACTCCATACGAGGGCGGACAAGGCTCCTGTAAATGGATAGCAACTGTGCGGGGGAGAAGAACTGGTGGAGATGGTACAGAACGCCCAGCCTCGAGGAAGCTGATTTAGCAAGAGAAGAGATATGAAGTTTCCAGTTGAGATTTTGAGTTAAGGATAAACCGAGGATGTTTAGTGTTGAAGAAGGTGATAGCTGAGTGTTGTCAAAGAATAGGGGATAGGTGTTTGGAAGATTGTGTCGAGTGGATAGGTGGAGAAACTGTTTTTTGAGGCGTTCCAGATAACATTGACTCTTGGATAATGCAGATACAGATAATTGAACTTTTGTGCGTGTGGGTGGGTGTGGGCATATATATATATATATATATATATATATATATATATATATATATATATATATATATATATATATATATATATATATATATATATATATACAGTAATGTTCTCATGTTCTCTGAGACAGTCACTCCCAAATCTTTTTCTTCCATTCCTCTGCATATTATCTCATTTCCCATCTTATAATCGTATTCACATCTGCCACTCCTACCAAACTCTATTTTTTTACATTTCCCAAGGTTGAACTCCATCTGCCATGTACCACTCCACTCCAATATTTTATCCAGGTCCCTTTGCAATGCCTCACAGTCCTTCACATCATTGACTCGTGTCAATAGCTTTGCATCATCTGCAACCAAACTCACATAGCTGGTCACTCCGTCCACCATATCAATTATATAAACAGCAAACATTATTGGCGCCAGCACTGAACCTTGTGGGACCCCACTCATCACAGGGCACCAGTTGGAAACCCTGTCCCTAATTATTGTCCTCATTTCCCTGTTAGTTAGGAAGTCCTCCAGCCACTTAGGGGCGCTTTCACAGTCACTTTGTTTGTTTTGATCGTTACCAATGGCAGTGATCGCCACTATAATTTTCCATGTGAAACTGGCCTATGGGGTAGTGGCGGCTGCAGAGGAAGGGAGAGCTATTGAGAATGTGTGGTAAGGTGCGGGGCTAGGCTAACCCTGCAGCCGCCACTACCCCATCGGCCGGTTTTACGTGGAAATACTATAGCGGTGATAACAGCCATTGGTAACGATCAAAACAAACAAACGTGACTGTGAAAGCGGCCCTTAATCAGTCCATCACCCACTCCATCCCTATTTTTAATTTTCCAAATTAGTCTTCTGTGCGGTACTTTGTCGAATGCCTTTTTCAAATCCAGGTACACTCCATCCCCCCAGCCTTCTCTCTCTTGTATTAAATCTGTCACCCTTGAGTAATAACACAACAAGTTGGTGACACAAGATCTCCCTCTCCTGAATCCAAACTTGCAATCCGAGATAATTTTCTCACTTTCTAAAAAATCCGACCACCTGTTTTTAACTAGCCTCTCACATATCTTCACAACCACACTAGTGAGTGATACCGGTCTGTAATTTAATGGGTCCTCTCTCTTTCCTCCCTTATAAATTGGTACTATGTTTGCTCTCTTCCAACCTTGTGGTACCCTTCCTTCACTCATTATGGCGGTGGCGTAGGTGGTAGCGTACTGGGCCCACATTCACCGCGTGATGGACGACGCGGGTTCGAATCCCCACGCTACCACTCGGATTTTTCAGTCACCGCCGAGTGGCTTAAAACTACCCACATGCTGTCCTGAAGACCACCCATCAACCCGGACTCAAGAGGAAGCCGTCCAAGCAAATCAAGAACGAGTTCCGGGGGGCAGCATGGGCTAATGCAAGATGGCGCCACTATAAACACTCGCCTGCGCCAGAACGGGCTGGGCCGACCATCAGGCCCCACCTGGAAGAAGCCTTGGGCCGACCATCAGGCCCCACTGGGAAGATGCCTATCGGCGCAATAGGCAATCAACGTATAAAAAAAATAAATAAATAAATAAATAAATAAATAAATAAATAAAAAAAAACATTATGGAGTGCAGTTTCTCTGCAAGTTGCTCACAACATTATTTCAAGATCCACCCTGATATTCCATCCGGCCCCGTCACCTTTCTTACATCCAGCTTGTTCAAGCTCTCTTTGACCTCCTGCACCGTTAACTGTATCTCCTGCATAACCCTTCCTCTTTCCTGGCCCGGTGGTTGTACGAATTAGTCTTCCTTTGTGAAAACTTTTTGAAAGCTGTTGTTCATTACTTCTGCCATCTCTGCTGGGTCTTCATATTTAGTTCCATCCATTTTCAGTTTATCGATTGTTTCTCTATTCTTTAATTTGCCGTTCATCATCATCATCATTCATCATTTCATCGACGCCTGCTCCTAGGAGCTCCCACCAGGGGATGGCCACGGCAGAAGAGCTTCCAACTTTCTCTATCCAGACACTCCCTCCTTGCCTGCTCAAAGTTTCTCAAAGATCTTTCCCCCCTCTCCTTAACGTACTCTTGCACCCTATCCCTCCATTTCACTGGAGGTCGTCCCCTAGCATTCCCTCCCTCTATCTCACTCACATACACCCTTCTGGTCATCTTACTCTCCTCCATTCGCTCCATGTGGCCAAACCACTTTAACTTCTTCCACCACTCCACACTTCTTCCCTTCACCCCTGTGACACATTCCAAAATGCTCGTACACACTTTCATTACTCATTCCATCCATTCTACTCACACCACAAGCACTCCTCAAATAACTCATTTCCGCTGCCTGCACTCTAGACCTCTGACTTTCATTCCAGGCCCATGTTTCACTTGCACATGTGAGGGTTGGTACTATTACTGTATTTCTCAAATCCCTCTTTACCTCCATGCTCACACTTCTGCCATTCATGATTCGTCCCAAAGACCCTACCACCCTTCTTCCTTACAATGCCCGTTCACATGTCTATAAAATAATTTAGGTTGGTCTTTGCACTTGTCTATTATATCTTTTTCATATTTTTGTTTTTCTTCTCTTCTAATCTTTGTATATTCATTCCTTGCTTGTTTGAAATTGTTCCACGAGTTGATTCTTCTTCGTCTCCTCCATCCCTTCCAGGCCTCCTCCTTTCTCTTTCTAGCTGCCTCGCATCTTTTGTTAAACCACTCCTTTTTACCAACATCCTTTTTGGTTACCTTAGGGACATATCTATTCTCAGCTTCTTTGTACAGCTTTAAAAACTCCTCCCACTTGTCTTGGGTACTTTTGGCTTTGTACAGCCCACTCCAATTTGCATTTTCAAAAAAAGTTCTCATATTAACAAAGTCTGCCTTAGAGTAGTTACCTCTCCCTATTTTGTGATCCTCTTTTCGGTCAATCGTTCTCTTTTCTTTTACTTCAAATTCCACAATCGCATGATCACTCTTTGCTATTGGGCAATCTATTTTAATATTTTCTATTACTTCCGGTTCCTTGCTAAAAACCAGGTCAAGTCTTGATGCCTCGCCTTCTTTCCCAAATCTAGTATGTTCTTTAATCCATTGAGTCAGCACATGTTCCATTGCCAGTTGCAGGAGTCTTCCTCCCCACGACTCTTCTGTTCCCTGCGTCTGCCAATCCTCCCATTCTACCTCCTTGCAATCAAAATCACCCATTAAAATTATTCTCTCACCCTCTCTCAACATTCCATCCAGGCAATTCACTATGTCTTGTATCATTTGTTCATATTCTCGGGCCTTCCATGCATTGGTTCTTGGTGGCACATACCCTACTACATACTGCCTCCTTCTTCCTTCAGCACCCACAATTTTCACTTTCAGTACCTCTGCCAAGTCTTCACCCTCAATCACCTCTTCCACCCTAGTGCCTTTCCTTACCATCAACATCACACCTCCTCCCTGTTTTCTCTTTCTGTCTCCTCCATATACTGTATGCACCTTCTCCAATCCCCACCACCTCAACTGAATCACATAACTTAGTTTCCGTCAGCCCCACAATATCAGGTTCTCTGTCTCTCAAATAGTCGTTAAACTCTATCCATGATGACACTATTCCATTGATATTCGTATAAGACACTTTCCATCCTTCCTCCTTTCCTGTTAGACTTTTTCTCTCCTTCCTCTCATCACCATGAACCACTTCTTCTTTAATGGGTCCTCTTTCTTGCCTCCCTTAAAAATCAGTACTATGTTTGCTCTCTTCCAACCTTGTGGTACCTTTCCTTCAGTCAGGGAGGCACTCATTATGGAGTGCAGTTTCTCTGCAAGCTGCTCGCTACATTCTTTCAAGATCCACCCTGATACTCCATCCGGCCCAGTCGCCTTTCTTACATCCAGCTTGTTCAAACTATCCTTGACCTTGACCTCCTGGTGTGTGTGTGTGTGTGTGTGTGTGTGTGAGTGTGAGTGTGCGTGCATGCGTGCGTGCGTGCTTGCGTGTGTGTGTGTGTGTGTGTGTGTGTGTCACTGTATATTGCACTGAGGCTTCATGAGCCCAACACAGGCATCACCATTATGTATATTTATAAGCAATCATCTGGGGCTCAGGAATGGACTGATCCACCATTTCACATTAATTCTTATGGAAAAAATAGTTTTGGTTTTCAAATAAATCAATGTATGAACAATTTCTAGGACCTAATTAAGTTCGAGAACCAAGGTTCCAATATATATTATGAATAACTTTGGGAAAATGATAATAGTCTGTATTTCTATACATGGTTGTGCCCTAATGTTTTATATATCTATACAAGGTTGTGCCTTAGTTTTGTCAGTCACAGACAGGGGTGCCACTAGGGATTTTGTGCCCCATGAAAAGAATCTTTGCAGGGCCCCCTGGCGTACACATGCTGTTCCTGTTCTGGGCCCCTCTCATTCATGGGCCCCAAGAATCCTTCTTCTTTTTCCCCCTTATCGGCGCCCCTGGTCACAGACATAGCAGCCACACGGCCAGCTGGCTTCACTGAGCTGAGTTGTCACACCTGTGAGGACATCTCCACCTATTCCATTATACTCCATGGAAGTAATAGCAAAGGGCAGTTGCTATACATGGTTTTAGTAACTTTAGACAAAGAAATAAAGTTCACTAAAATGCATCTATATTACAGAACTAAAGTATCACCTGGCATTATATAACACATGTTTATAAATAGTCTATTGAGTACTCTAAGAACCAGAAGTCTGGCAGACAGCAGAGGTGGGCAAGTGCAGTACTTAGTGCGGTAGTACCGCACCACAAAAAAAATACCGCACTACCGCAGACCACACTAATAAATCCTGCGGTACTTTTTGCAGTACTTAGAAAACTATCAAAGACATTTGGGCCCGTACCAAGAGTCGTGAAGGTCGAGCCGCGTACCTTCCCTTCAACAATGTAGACACGGCCTCAGACCATGCCTTCAATCCTTACCACAAGTCACTCGGGAAGGTAAATGCACATACACACACTGCAACCTTCTTTTCACCTACCAGATCTAATGCATGCACACACATACAAACACACAGTGCTATTCATGGAGGTATAATACCTCCATGGTGCTATTACAGCCATAATACTGTCCGTTTCACTCCGTCTGTCTACTCATGAACGTAGATGTGGCACCTGCACATTGTGAGTTTGTGATTGTGTGTAGATCACTTGAATGTTTGTGTATACAAAAAATCCTCAAACCACTGTATATGAACTGCAAACAGAAGATTTGCATCGATAATATACCATACAAGGACACGAAGAAAAAACTTTGTGTATCAAACAGTATAGTTTGATCATACTTGAACGATCTATAGCCTTTCAGATACTCGTATTTCATCCATTAAGGGATATAAAGTGACATACAACTCTGCAAGTGTCTATACATAAGAAATTTTGATGTTGCATGTATAAATAACAAGGGTAGCCTAATATTCAAATAGCCTAGCATCGCATTCAACAGTTACTATTTATTATTTCATGTTTTTTTTCATTATTAATCATTATTTACATGCAGTAAATTATTAAGATACCCTTTGTTTGCACTTTCAGAGCCAGATGTCTTAACTGAAATGAGAAAGAATTTAAAAAAACATAGATCGTTGGAGAATGTGAGCCATGAAGGTTCCCGCCTGCTGGCTGGTTCCTCTGTGCTTTGAAGGCATGTGCTGTTGTTGTAAACAAGACAAACATATTCACTGCAACTATAATATATGACTTTCCAATTAGGAAAAATATTTTCTCAGGTTGTTTTAACTCAACCGCAACTATTTGTCACGCCAAATTTGGAAAATATACATATTTTTCCTCGAAAGTATGAGGGAAGACCCCGTGTCTTCCCTCATACCTTCGAGGAAAAATATGTATATTTTCCAAATTTGGCGTGGCAAATAGTTGCGGTTCAGTTAAAACAACCTGACCTTGCCTTCCCTTCGTCTCTCCCACAGACCTTCGTTCCAAAAATGCTAGTGACTATAGGTACGCACCATCCTTCCCTTCGATCTTCGTCGCTAAACCTACGTGACTCTTGGTACGGGCCTTGCAGTGCGGCGTGCTCACAGATTTTTTTTTTTTTTTTTTTTTTTTTTTTTACAGTGAATCGGACTCAATCAATCGATCGGTCTCAGTCATCAGAGTCAGTGATTCAATCATTCTGACTTTTCAGTTATTGTTCAAAATTAAATACTAAATAAATAACTCGGAGTAAATCTGTTCGTCACTCAACCCAAGGCGGCGCGCCATGACTGCCTCTGATGATGACTGTACATGGCAGTGTACAACAGTACAAGCAAGCACTAACATGATCGCCGCTCAATCTCATGTCCTGTACAAATTTTTCTTTGATGCATAACATAGACCATAGTACATACCATATCTGATTTTTAACTTCATTGTAACTTCCCTATTTTATCGTTCTCTCTCTCTCTCTCTCTCTCTCTCTCTCTCTCTCTCTCTCTCTCTCTCTCTCTCTCTCCAATGTAGCCAAGATCAATGTTGTTTGATTATAATAATAATAATAATAATAATAATAATAATAATTTATCATTATTATTATTATTATTATTATAATTATCTCCTCATTGAAATTTCCACGTGGTTTCTTTGCTGAGGCCTGAGACGCCAGTGCTTGGAGCTTTCCCACGGTCGAGGTCTCGCTATTACCAGTTGCAGTTGATGTGTTTTCTTAATATGTTGGACAGTTTGAATAATGTTTCACTGTTCCCATCATGACTTTCCTATATTAGTAATTTTTCGTTTTCGCTCAAATGCTGGAGAATTCCTCCCCTTCCTACCCTCCTCCCCTTCTCCTTCTCTCCCCCATATCCTCCCTATCATTCCTCCCTGGCTACTGCAGCTGCCGCACCACCCTTCCTTCCTTCCTTCCTTCCCACCCCCCACTTCCTCCTCTCTCACATGACGCTGATCTTCTCCTCCCTCCTGTCCCCTCCCTCCTTCCTCGGAAAGTTGCATTCCCTTCCCTTCCCCTCCTCCCCTACCCGTCCTCTACTCCCTTACCTCCTTCTCTCCCTCCCCCAGTCCTCCTTAATTTTTTTTTGTATCTCACAAGTTATTAGTTAGTCAATGGATAGCCAGGATAGGCACTTAAGTATTTTTTTTATACTGACTAGCGACTACCGCTACCGCAATACCGCACACCGCGTACCGCGCTGGGAAAGAAAAAAAAATGGGACCGCACTACTGATTTTTCAGTACCACGCCCACCTCTGGCAGACGGTTGAGGCACCATGACCATGCACCAAGGCTGTGGAGTCACAATCAAGAGTCGCTGGAATCAGCTACTTTTGGCCGGAGTCGGTAAAAATATCTCCAACTCCGACGCCTTTATATAATCAATTCTTGTATAAAGTACTTGGATGCACTGCTAGAACTGTGTTGCCTTTTTATGGGAAATTTATGCAAATTTGTGAGGCACAATTTGTGGGAGGTCTTATGAGAAGACATTTAAAAAAAATCATTTAATATTGTTTTTAGTGGAAATGTAGATTATTAATCTATATGTTTATGAAATTAGTTACTAGACGATGTCACAAAAGACAACATGTGCCGTACCAGGTGAGTCTGATTCCTGTAATATACTCGTGTGCACCTCCACTCTCATCTCAGCACTGAATCTGTGCTTGGCTGCTAAGAGCTCAGCATGGGGTTGCCAGGTCTGTCCTTCTAAGGGCAGCCTGTCCTTTATAAAATCTGGATATCCTACTCATGCTAAAAAAAAAAAAAATAAATAAATAAAGTCAGGCTGAATCTGTAGTCGTAGTGTGACTCATAGTGCACTGTGAACAGACCGAGTGTAGCTAATGTAGTGCAGTGTGGCACGACGTGGGTGTTGTATGCTGTGGCTGGGTGGTGTGTGGTGTGGTGTGGATGGGTGCTATGGTGTGTAGTGTGGCTAGGTGTGGTGCGGCTAGGTATGATGTGTGATGAGGTGCGACTGGATATGATGTGTGAGATAGTGCTGCTGGATGTGAGGTGAGGTGTGGCCGGTTCTGGTGTGAGAAATGTTGTGAGTGGGTGTGGTGTAAGGCATGTTGTGAGTGAGTATGATGTGTGGTGTGGCTGGGTGTGATGTGTAGTGTGGCTGGGTGTGATGTATGGTGTGGTGTGGCTGGGCCTGATGTATGGTGTGACTGAGTGTGGCATTGCTTGGTGTGATATGTGATGTAGTGAGGCTGGGTGAGATATATTGTGATGTGACAGTGATGTGATATGGTGTGGCTGGATGTGATGTGTGGGTTGGCGTGGCTGCATGTCATGTGTCTGAATGTGACATGTGGTTTGGGGTTGCTGGGTATGATGTGTGGAGTGGTGTGGCTAGGCATGGTGTGGTGTGGCTGGGTGTGGTGATGTGGTGTATAGTGTGGCTGGGTGTGGTGTGGTGTATAGTGTGTTTAGGCATGGTGTGATGTGGTGTATAGTGTGGCTGGGTGTGGTGTGGTGTATAGTGTGTTTAGGCATGGTGTGATGTGGTGTATAGTGTGGCTGGGTGTGGTGTGGTGTATAGTGTGGCTGGGTGTGGTGTGGTGCATAGTGTGGCTGGGTGTGGTGTGGTGCATAGTGTGGCTGGGTGTGGTGTATAGTGTGGCTGAGTGTGGTGTGGTGTATAGTGTGGCTGGGTGTGGTGTGATGTATAGTGTGTTTAGGCATGGTGTGATGTGGTGTATAGTGTGGCTGGGTGTGGTGTGGTGTATAGTGTGGCTGGGTGTGGTGTGGTGCATAGTGTGGCTGGGTGTGGTGTGGTGCATAGTGTGGCTGGGTGTGGTGTGGTGTATAATGTGTTTAGGCATGGTGTGATGTGGTGTATAGTGTGGCTGGGTGTGGTGTGGTGCATAGTGTGGCTGGGTGTGGTGTGGTGTATAATGTGTTTAGGCATGGTGTGATGTGGTGTATAGTGGCTGGGTGTGGTGTGGTGTGGTGCATAGTGTGGCTGGGTGTGGTGTGGTGTATAGTGTGGGTGTGGTGTGGTGCATAGTGTGGGTGTGGTGGTATGTGGCTGGGTGTGGTGTGGTGTAGTGTATAGTGTGGCTGGGTGTGGTGTGATGTGGTGTATAGTGTGGCTGGGTGTGGTGTGGTGTGATGTGGTGTATAGTGTGGCTGGGTGTGGTGTGGTGTATAGTGTGGCTGGGTGTGGTGTGGTGTATAGTGTGGCTGGGTGTGGTGTGATGTGGTGTATAGTGTGGCTGGGTGTGGTGTGGTGTGATGTGGTGTATAGTGTGGCTGGTTGTGGTGTGATGTGGTGTATAGTGTGGCTGGGTGTGGTGTGGTGTATAGTGTGGCTAGGCATGGTGTGATGTGGTGTATAGTGTGGCTGGGCGTGGTGTGATGTGGTGTATAGTGTGGCTGGGTGTGGTGTATAGTGTGGTTGGGTGTGGTGTGGTGTGGTGTACAGTGGTGTGATGTGGTGTATAGTGTGGCTGGGTATGGTGTGGTGAGATGTAGTGTATAGTGTGGCTGGCTGTGGTGTGGTGAGATGTAGTGTATATTGTGGCTGGGTGTGGTGTATAGTGTGGCTAGGCATGGTGTGATGTGGTGTATAGTGTGGCTGGGTGTAGTGTGGTGTGATGTGGTGTATAGTGTGGCTGGGTGTGGTGTGGTGTATAGTGTGGCTGGGTGTGGTGTGGTGTATGGTGTGGCTGGGTGTGGTGTGATGTGGTGTGCTGTGGTGTGGTGTGTATGTGGGTGTGGTGTGGTGTATAGTGTGTATAGTGTGGTGTGGTGGTGTATAGTGTATGGTGTGGTGTGATGTGGTATAGTATGGCTGGGTGTGTGCTGGGTGTGGTGTGTGATGTGGTGTATAGTATGGCTGGGTGTGGTGTGGTGTATAGTGTGGCTGGGTGTGGTGTGGTGTGATGTGGTGTATAATGTGGCTAGGTGTGGTGTGGTGTATAGTGTGGCTTGGCATGGTGTGATGTGGTGTATAGTGTGGCTGGGTGTGGTGTGGTGTATAGTGTGGCTGGGTGTGGTGTGGTGTGGTGTATAGTGTGGCTGGGTGTAGTGTGATGTAGTGTATAGTGTGGCTGGGTGTGGTGTGGTGTATAGTGTGGCTAGGCATGGTGTGGTGTGGTGTATAGTGTGGCTGGGTGTGGTGTGGTGTGAAGAGGTGTATAATGTGGCTAGGTGTGGTGTGGTGAATAGTGTGGCTGGGTGTGGTGTGGTGCATAGTGTATTGGGTGTGGTGTGGTGTGTGTAGTGTGATGTAGTGTATAGTGTGGCTGGGTGTGGTGTGGTGTATAGTGTGGCTAGGCATGGTGTGATGTGGTGTATAGTGTGGCTGGGTGTGGTGTGATATGGTGTATAGTGTGGCTGGGTGTGGTGTGGTGTATAGTGTGGCTAGGCATGGTGTGATGTGGTGTATAGTGTGGCTGGGTGTGGTGTATTGTGTGGCTGGGTGTGGTGTGGTGTGGTGTATTGTGTGGCTGGGTGTGGTGTATAGTGTGGCTAGGCATGGTGTGGTGTGGTGTATAGTGTGGCTGGGTGTGGTGTGGTGTGGTGTATAGTGTGGCTGGGTGTGGTGTGGTGTATAGTGTGGCTAGGCATGGTGTGATGTGGTGTATAGTGTGGCTGGGTGTGGTGTGATGTGGTGTATAGTGTGGCTGGGTGTGGTGTGGTGTGGTGTATAGTATGGCTGGGTGTGGTGTGGTGTGATGTGGTGTATAGTGTGGCTAGGCATGGTGTGATGTGGTGTATAGTGTGGCTAGGCATGGTGTGATGTGGTGTAGTGTGGCTAGGCATGGTGTGATGTGGTTTATAGTGTGGCTGGGTGTGGTGTGGTGTATAGTGTGGCTGGGTGTGGTGTGGTGTATAGTGTGGCTGAGTGTGGTGTGGTGTATAGTGTGGCTAGGCATGGTGTGATGTGGTGTATAGTGTGGCTGAGTGTGGTGTGGTGTATAGTGTGGCTAGGCATGGTGTGATGTGGTGTATAGTGTGGCTGAGTGTGGTGTGGTGTGATGTGGTGTATAGTGTGTCTGGGTGTGGTGTGATGTGGTGTATAGTGTGGCTGGGTGTGGTGTATAGTGTGGCTGGGTGTGGTGTGATGTGGTGTATAGTGTGGCTGGGTATGGTGTATAGTGTGGCTGGGTGTGGTGTGGTGTATAGTGTGGCTGGGTGTGGTATGGTGTACAGTGTGGCTGGGTGTGGTATGGTGTAGTGTGGCTGGGTGTGGTGTGGTGTATACAGTACCCTCTCGAGTTTTGTGCTATCCTAGTTTCGCGATCCTCGAGTTTAGCGCTTAGTCCTAAATTCTTACCATCACGACTTTCGACTTTCGCGCATTACCACCATGAGTTTTGCGCTGATTTGACATGTACGGGTCACGTCTACCTACCGTCGGCATCATGCATGCTGCCATAACCCCATTCCTTGCGCGCGGTGCGGGCGCAACTATCCCCTCAGGCGCAGTCGGGCAGCCCAATGGGGGGTCTCTTTTAACCTCTGTATCTCAAAAACTATTCATCACAGCTACAAACCAAAAACAACATTGGAAAGAGGAGGTCCAGATCTATAGGAGTCGGTTATGTATGCCTCTCTTGCGAACGTACATGCACATTCAGGGAGAGTTGAATTTTAACACTTACGTCAGTGCGTGCGGGATGATCAGCCATATTGAGGGAACTGTGGACATCTTTCCTTCAGATTCTGGCAAGGGAGTATTGCCAACTGCAATATTTACAACTATTTGGTCAAAGAATCAGTCAGGTGATAGGTGAAGCTATGAAAAAATGCTGCTATATTGGGCAAGAACATCCACCAGTTACTCGTCTGTAGATTTGCCGCGCTGGGCTGATATGATTTTCCACCAAATTTAGTGAAGAACCCACTCAATTGGCAATCCTGTGTTGTGAGAATTAGTGTTGGAACAGTCTCATACGCGGGAGATTTGAGTGTGGGTGGAGCTCGCAGCGAGCGTTTAGCACCACCAACAAATACGCCTAACGCTCGCTGTGACCGTTTAGCAATGAAAGGGTTAAAAGGCGGTGTCCAACCATTGGGGCTATGGGCAACCGCGGTTACCCATATGCCCAACCGGGAGCGAGTTGTTGGTTGTCCTTATGAATGGAAAACGGTTGTGAGTACGAGTGTGGATACGTGGGTACTGAACGGCTGCATGTAAACAAACAAATGATGGCAGTGGCTGAGGAGTGAGGAGCAGTGGAAGATGGCCCACCAAGAGACTCGTAAAATGGACTGGCAGAGCTGCTTTGTTTACTACTTGATTGACAAGATAAGAGAACACCCCGTGCTGGGGAACCACAGTCCAAAAATCTTTTTATCAAGTCTATGAAAATTGTACATCTCCCGGTGTTGTTTTCCTTTTCTTCTTCTTCTTTTGACCTGTAATGCATGGCAGCGACGGTGAAAAGTAATAGCGAAAAATTGCAAAAGGGCATAGAAAAGCAAAATCAGGGGAAAAAAAGGACAGAAAAACACCTAAGTTTAGGGTGAAGTGTATAAGTGCGCACTGTTAAGTAACTAAGGGCCGCTTTCACAGTCACTTTGTTTTGATCATTATCAATGGCGGCGATCGCCGCTTAGTATTTCACGTGAAACTGGCCAATGGGGTAGTGGCGGCTGCAGACGAAGCAAGAGATGTTGAGAGTGTGTGGTAAGTGCGGGGCTAGGCTAACCCCGCAGCCGCCACTGCCCAATCGGCCAGTTTCACGTGGATATACCATAGCGGCGACCGCTGCCATTGGTAACGATCAAAACTAACAAAATGACTGTGAAAGCAGCCCTAAGTGCATGTTGTGAAGTATAAAAGTGTGGAGAAGGAGGACCTAAGAAGCGAAACAGCGTTACAGGTCAAAAGAAGAAGAAGAAGGTCCACTACACTGGCCGTGAAATATTTCCCCGATGAAATTAGTCATTCTGCTGTCCACCATGCATGCATGCTGTGAGAATACACAGCATTAAAAGTATTAATTTGCCTGGTTTTGTTCTAGTTTGTCTGCTTGTGATTTTTGTGTGCGGTGAGGGAAATATGGAAACAGTAAACAAGTTGAACCTCTCTGCGAGCTATTTTGCGGCAGCGGCAGCAGTTTACGTTCAATAGGCATTGAAAAGTCAATCATGATATCAGTGATTTCATGATTTTTAACAGAAAGAGTTAGCAGATTATTTCATAACACACAGAAAACAACCAGAAAAATAAAGGTTTGTCCAACTGTCCCACAGGCCACGGGTGACTGCGAGCGACCGCCCTTACTTTAGCAGATGACACCACGTGGATCACAAGCGTGTATTCAGAACTGCCAGCCAATTGTAAGGCAGCCGCCTTCAACTGCGTCTTGACCCGTAAAGGCCGATAGGTCCCATATGGGACTGCGTCACTGCAGGCCGACAGGTCCCTTATGGGACAGCTACTTTACGCGCGTATCAAAACTGTGCTATCATTGGTAACGCTGCTAATTTGGCTTGAGGAGTAGGCTTATGTCTACACTCTCGCCCCGGACCATCACCACCTCCCCCACACACCCTACCTCTGTCCCATAAACCGACCCCGGCAGCTGCTTCTGCACGTTCCCCTAAACGTCCAAGGGGGACCAAAAAGGCTGCAATGATGTCGGGAGATGATGCACGTGGGCCAGTTATGCGGGGGTCAAATGCAGGCGGCCTGTCCTCCTACGCCTGAAAAAAATCACACTGTGACTGCCCCACTGTCACAGAGGGTTCAAAAACAAACAAACAGGCCCATAATAGACCGGGAAAAGGCCCTGGGCGCACAGTGAACCGAGTCTGACACCTCAGCAGTCCAGCCCAGCTCGGAGGGTTGCACGCGCCACCACAATCTCCAACTACCGGCGATTATTCTGAAGCAACCAGGGGGAGCTAAGCAAAAATATTTCACACGCTGATGTATTTATATGTATACTAACAGCTAAAATTGCAACGGACCGAGTCTGGCACCTCAGCAGTCCAGCCCAGCTCAGATTGAGGGTTGCACGCGCCAACACAATCTCTAACTACCGGCGATTATTCTGAAGCAACCAGGGGGAGCTAAGCAAAAATATTTCACATGCTGATGTATTTATATGTATACTAACAGCTAAAATTGCTTCCAGGTCATTCTGCAAGAGTTGATTTTAAGACGATTAATGCGGCTGGGGGGGGGGGGGGGGTTATCGTCGGCCTTTACAGGTTAAAAACGAACTATTCTTTCTTCCCATTTTCTGCTTATTAACAAGGTACGTATTTTGAGATAACAAGGGAGTAAAGTCGAAAAAATTGTGATAACAAGGGAGTAAAGTCGGAAAAAGTCATTATTTTACACGGGTCGGAACCAATAAGCGCTTTTACATGGATTTCAATACCTCGAGTTTCGCGATCCTCGAGTTTAGCACCATACCTTCGGAATGAAACAAGCGCGAAACTCGAGAGGGTACTGTAGTGTGGCTGTATATGGTGTGGTATGATGTGGTTAAGAATGGTGTGTTATTTTGTGTGGGGACTGGGATGTAGTGTGGCTTTGTATGGTGTGGTTGGGTGTGATGCTTGACATGGTGTGGCTTGTTGTAGTATGTATGGTGTGACTGGGTATGATGTGCTGTGGTGTGGTGTAGCTGGATGTGATGTGGGGTGTGGCTGGATGTCATGTGTAAAGTGGTGGGATTGGGTGCGGTGTGGTGTGGTGTGGTTGGGTTTGATTTGCCTACTACATTACTGCAGAAGAGGGGGGGGGGAAGGGGGGGTGGAGTCGGAGTCGCACACTTAAAATTTCCTGGAGTCAGAATCAGAATTTCTTATATCCAACTCCACACCCTTGCCATACACCCCACCCCTATCTATCAATATCCTGCAACGTTCATCTATAATTCAATTTATATGATAGATCTTAATATATGATATTAAACCTCTCAATGATAACATACATATGCATTACTAACATGTTATGATAAGTAAGAAAATCCTCTTTTCTAAACTTTGCAAAGGAAAGTAACTGCTTGCTAAGAGTTATCACTTTCTATGTCGAAAAAGAAACTAAGCAAAGTCCTGGGGATGACTTGATGCATAATCTTGATGCATAATCTTGATGCATAATCTGACTATCGAGTGAAGAACCAGGAGAAGATAGATGGGTGGACTTGGTCTGCTGATCCTTCTGAAAAATACACAAAAAAGGAAATTAGTATAAATTGATTTGATATATATATATATATATATATATATATATATATATATATATATATATATATATATATATATATATATATATATATATATATATATATATATATATATATATATATATATATATGCAGTACCCTCTCGAGTTTCGCGCTTAGTCCTAAATTCTTAACATCACGACTTTCGCGTTGCTTTGACATGTATGGGTCACGTCTACCTACTGTCGGCGTCATGCGTGCTGCCTTAAAAGGTGGTGTCCAGCCATTGGGGCCATGGACAACCACGGTTGCCCGTATGCCCAACCAGGAGCGAGTTGTTGGTTGTCCTTATGAATGGAAAATGGTTGTGAGTACGAGCGTGGGTACGTGGGTACTGAACGGCTGCATGTAAACAAACAGACGACAGCAGTGGCTGAGGAGTGAGGAGCAGTGGAAGATGGCCCACCAAGAGATTCATAAAATGGACTGGCAGAGCTGCTTTGTTTACTACTTGATTGACAAGATAAGAGAACACCCCGTGCTGGGGAACCACAGTCCAAAAATCTTTTTATCAAGTCTATGAAAATTGTAGATCTCCTGATGTTGTTTTCCTTTTCTTCTTCTTCATCTTCTTTTGACCTGTAATGCATGGCAGCAATGGTGAAAAGTAATAGTGAAAAATAGCAAAAGGGCATAGAAAAGCAAAATCAGGGAAGGAAAGGACAGAAAAACACCTAAGTTTAGGGTGAAGTGTATAAGTGTGCACTGTTAAGTAACTAAGGGCCGCTTTCACAGTCACTTTGTGGCGGCGATCGCCGCTTAGTATTTCACGTGAAACTGGCCGATGGGGTAGTGGCGGCTGCAGACGAAGTGAGAGGTGTTGAGAGTGTCTGGTAAGTGCGGGGCTAGGCTAACCCCGCAGCCGCCACTACCCATCGGCCAGTTTCACGTGGAAATACTATAGCAGCGACCGCCGCCATTGGTAACGATCAAAACAAACAAAATGACTGTGAAAGCAGCCCTAAGTGCATGTTGTGAAGTATAAAAGTGTGGAGAAGGAGGACCTAAGAAGCGATACAAAGCGTTACAGGTCAAGAAGAAGAAGGTCCACTACACTGGCCGGTGTTGCAAGAAATATCTCCCAGATGAAATTAAGTCATTCTGCTGTCCACCACGCATGCGTGCTGTGGGAATACACAGCACTAAAAGTATTAATTTTGGTATATGTTCAGAGAGTTGCGCATCTCACTGTGGTACTTCTCACCCTAACCATGGGTTAGATCTCATTATTCTATGCATTTTGAACCCCATATATATGCATCGCGAATTGATAGAAACACTGCTATCGATTTTTTAAAAGTTAGTGGTTATTTTGCGAGCCGCGGTGTTGTGGGCCCCGGGGATGGGAGGGATAACGTATGACTCTCAATAATTTGGCCCACACTCGCCTGGTAAGTTTACATTAATTCTACGGTGTTCTACCAACTACTGTTGTACTTCTCTAGTTTTACAAAATAATTACGGCTACCACTGTTTACGCGCACCATGTTTGACTGCTCTAGCGACAGCTGCGGTGGCGGTGCAGCCGGTGTTGCGAGAAATACCTCCTCGCAGAAATAAGTCACATACACATGTGGGGGGGGTCCACCCCCCTCTGGTTAGAAGGGGGGTCGAAGGGGGCGAAGCCCCCCCGTTAGCTGTTAGGTCGTAAAGTTCAGTTGGGATAGTTTATATATGTTCCCCCACCCTAAACCCTCTGCGAGCTATTTTGCGGCGGCGGTGGCAGATGATGAAATTGCAATATGTCACTTTTTAGTAGTTTCCGAAGAAAAAAACTATCTCCAAATGAAAAAACACAATATTTTGGCCCGAAATAAATAGCCAGTGTATCAAATTTTGAGATGGGCAACTCTCTGAACATTTGAGTTTGTTCTAGCGGTGAGGGAAATAAGGAAACAGTAAGCAAGTTGAACCTCTCTGCCAGCTATTTCGCGGTGGCGGCAGCGGTTTACGTTCAATAGGCATTGAAAAATCAATCATGATATTAGTGATTTCATGATTTTTAACAGGAGTTAGCAGATTATTTCATAACACAGAAAACTACCAGAAAAATATAGGTTTGTCCAACTGTCCCACGGGCCACGGTTGACAACGAGCGACCGCCCTTACTTTAGCAGACGACATCATGTGGATCACAAGCGTGTATTCAGAGCTGCCAGCCAATTGTACGGCAGCCGCCTTCAACTGGGGCTTCAAAACAATCTGTTCTTACTTCCCATTTTCTGCCTATTACCAAGGTACGTATTTTGAGATAAAAAGGGAGTAAAGTCGAAAAAAATGTGACAACAATTAAGGGAGTAAAGTCGGAAAAAGTAATTATTTTCCACGGGTCGGAACCAATATGCGCTTTTACATGGATTTCAATACCTCGAGTTTCGCGATCCTCGAGTTTAGCGCCATACCTTTGGAATGAAGCAACCGTGAAACTCGAGAGGGTACTGTATATGTATGTATGTATGTATGTATATATATATATATATATATATATATATATATATATATATATATATATATATATAGATATATACCGTATATATATATATATATATATATATATATATATATATATATATATATATATATATATATATATATATATATATATATATATATATATATATATATATATATACACTCAACCTCGATTTGCCGGACCTCCATTTGCCGGATTCGATTTGCGGACAAGAGTCCGTGGGTTAAAAAAAAAAAAAAAGTTCGGGACAAGTCGATTTCAAACTACCGCGCCAGACAAAGTTCGCAAATCGGGCACTAGATGGCAGCGCGGGCGGACATACACGTCTAGTACTGGACTGTACACAAGTCTGCCGCGTCACACGAGTGTTGTGCTTACGTGCTTGTCGTGGATACACCTCTTCTTCACAACGATGCCACCCAAAAACAGGACAGTATAGGACAGCTATGCGAGGTG
>NC_066513.1:3360522-3373022 GCF_024679095.1 Eriocheir sinensis | reverse complement strand
TCCCTGTGTGGTGTTGTGTTGCTCGGTGCCGGCAGCTGGTGGTCACCTTACTAAATGCTTCGGCTCAAAAAAAATCAGTGTACAGCGACATTTACCATTTTTGTTATTGTTATTTTTTTTCTTCTACAACTTCTTCTTTTTCTTCTTCTTCTTCTTCTTCTTCTTCTTCTTCTTCTTCTTCTTCTTCTTCTTCTTCTTCTTCTTCTTCTTCTTCTTCTTCTTCTTCTTTTTCTTCTTCTTCTTCTTCTTCTTCTTCTTCTTCTTCTTCTTCTTCTTCCTTTTCTTGTTCTTCCTTTTCTTCTTCTTCCTTTCATTATATATATATATATATATATATATATATATATATATATATATATATATATATATATATATATATATATATATATATATATATATATATATATATATATATATTTTTTTTTTTTCTCTCTTCATAACTTCATATTTTAATCTCGCTTTCATCATCGTTCTTTTTTTTGTGTGCGCGTTTGTGTTAATTCAGACGTATTTTTTTTCGTACTTAAACGTGTGGCAAGATAACGGTAATAATAATAATAATAATAATAATAATAATAATAATAATAATAATAATAATAATAATAATAATAATGATAAAAGTCAGTGGCTCCCTGGTATGTCGTCCCGCCGCCGTCCATCCAATCGTGCGACAAGCAACACGCCACGCCAGCTCTCCCACACCCACACCCACGCCCATGCACGCCCACATTCACACTGGACACTGCCTTGCCCTTATCAGCATATATAATACTCGATACCACCTTGGCTTTATCAACGCGTATACAACAATATTCTCCAAGTGCACGCTGCTTCATTTTCCCCTCGAGGAGCAAGCACCTAATGTTCCCTCGGATTTATTGACACTCCTGAACCGTAAACAAGATTTCCATTGACGTCTTGCTAAGCACAACACGAGGAGGCTTTAAGAGCGGCGCGCAGGTGTAGCTGAGGTGGAGGGTGCTCGACGGAGGCTGAGGTGCGGGCTGGGGGAGGCGGAACAGGTCGGGGCGGTGCGGGGATGAGCGGGGCTGGGCGAGGCGTGACCCACAGTGAAGGGGGTATCATGTATTTCGGATTAGTGTCGGGGACTGTTTAAGGTTATATTCTTAAATTTTTCGACGCCCTATCACACATATTTGACAAGCCTTACGTAGGAGTTGTGAGCGTTTCCAGGGGTAGTTTTATGTCCCTTCTGGTAGTCTGACCCTTCGTGTGTGCCATGAACCTTAAAAAAAAAACGAGAAAAAAACGAGAAAAAAAACCGAGAGAAAAAAAACAGGCATTAGAACCCGATTGGTCTCATTTTCGGCCTTGGGAAGTAGTTGATGTGAGAGGAGGAAACGTTGGAAAATATCGATCTTATAATTGTTGTACAGGGTCTGGAACTTTAGGACTTGACTAGTTTCCAAGTTTGGCTGTGAGTTGTATATTTTGAGACGACTTGTTTGGGCAGAAACTTAGGCTAGGTTGCGGTAATTGCGGCTTGGTTGTGAGATTTATGGTTGCGTTGGGGGCTTTCCGGTTGGGTGGCGACGGATGAGAGTAGTGCGAGAAAATGATGGAGGACCTTTGTGACAACCGACGTAACCTAACCAAATCCGAGCTAACCCAACCTAACCCAACCCAACCTTACATAACATAACCCATCCTAACCTAATCCAATCTTACCTAACCCAGCCCAGCCTAACCTTACCTAACCAAGTTAATTTAGATTTTGGTGGTAACGAGATGTGCGATTGGACTCTGCTGGCTCCGTCTTTGGCTTAAAGAAAATAACATAAGAACGTAGGAGTCTGCAAGAGGCCGGTAGGCCTGTACAAGGCAGCTCCTTTGAACCTAAGGTCCCGTGAGTCTAACCCCACCTAATATCACTTTCCATGAATTTATCTAATCTATTTTTGAATGTGACAATTGGCACTCACCACATGGCTGCTCAGTCTATTCCACTCATCCACCACTCTGTTAGTAAACTAATTTTTGCCAGTGCCCCTGTTGAATCTGAATTTATCCAGTTTAAACCCATTACTTCGTGTCCTACCCGGTTCTCTTACCAACATAACCTTATGAATATCTCCCTTATTAAAGCCCTTCATCCATTTATAAACCTCGATCATGTCTCCACGCACCCTTCGCCTTTCTAGAGAATGCAAGTTTAACTGTTCGAGTCTTTCCTCGTATGGCAAGTTTCTTAACCCCTGGAGTAGCGGGCATTGCAGTAGGTGTGATCATTAGGATTGTTCTTATTCGCACCCATAATGTGCACCCTCACCCTTACCTTAGTTCTTATTGCTATAAAAAAAATTATAGTACTATTTTTGTTACATTGTTCTTGTTTTGTTGATGTTGCTTTAGTAGTAATAGTAGCTGTTGTTGATTGTCGTGTTTTTATTCTGATTCTCAATGTGATCATCATAATTATCGTCATAGTTTGTTTCCTTTGAGAGAGAGAGAGAGAGAGAGCGGGGTGTGTGTGTGTGTGTGTGTGTGTGTGTGTGTGTGTGTGTGTGTGTGTGTGTGTGTGTGTGTGTGTGTGTGTTGTTTACGCTCACAGTTTCCAAGAAGCGTATTATGAAAGAGGAATAGAAAAGGTGTTATTGGCAGCCTTGTTAACACACACACACACACACACACACACACACACACACACACACACACACACACACACACGATGCACTCTCACACTCAAGCATACAATACGTAGGCAGACACATTTACATACTGAGATCATGTTTATAGAAAGACCCGCTTATTAACAACGTGTGTGTGTGTGTGTGTGTGTGTGTGTGTGTGTGTGTGTGTGTGTGTGTGTGTGCAGCCAATTAGAGCAGTGATGGGCAGGGCAGGGGGGGCTGTATAATTTCCTGGCAAAGTTAGTGGTGTCAGGATGTCGCTGACCCGGGGCTGAGCTTGTGGATTTGGGCTGGATTTTGGGGCTGATCTGTGGATTTTTGGCTACTTTGTAAAACTAAAGTACAAACGGGAAGCATACGCTGGGCGGCGTGTTACTTCACTCACCACTCGCTTCCACTCCTGACGGTCCCCTCGAGAAACCTTCACGCGGCTTCCCTGTCCCTTCCACGTCCCTCCCGGCAGGATCGATCAGCTTCCCCATCCGTGAGTTACTTGGTCGTCCCCTTGGTGTCTTCCCCTTAGGGTTGCCTCATATAGAAACAACATCGACTTTGACGTCGACGGATTGGACTGGCCCACGGTGTTAGGCACTCATAGGCGGTGGCTGAGTGGTTAGCGTGCCAGGCTCACATTCACCACGCCATGGCCAACGTCGGTTCGAATCCCCACGCTACCACCTGGGATTTTTCAGTCACCGCCGAGTGGCCTAAGACTACCCACATGCTGTCCAGAAGAAACCGTCCAGTGAATCAAGAATGAGTTCTGGGGGCAGCATGAGCCAAGCATAACTGGCGCCAGTATAAAAATTGTCTGTGCCATGACGGGCTTGGGCTGTTCATCTGGCCCCTGAAGAAAGCCTACCGACGCAATAGGCGGGAATGTAAAAAAAATGATGACACGGTGCTCATTGCAGAAAATGAAAGTGACCTACAAAATTTGGTCAGTGTTTTTGATAGTGTCTGTAACAGGAGAAAGCTGAAAGTAAATGTCAACAAAAGTAAAGTGATGGTTTGTGAGCGAAGTAGAAGTGAGGTTGTAGATTTTGTATGCCCATATAGAGTGGGAATTGAATGTGAAAAAGAATGCAAAATAATTTTGAATGGTGAAGAAATAGAGGAGGTCAATGAGTTAAGTACCTTGGATCAGTTATGTGTAAGCATGGTGGTATGGAGGGAGAGACAAGAGAAAGGGCATTGCAAGGAAGAAGGGTGGCAGGGTCTTTGGGACGAATCGTCAATGGCAGAAGTGTGAGCATGGAGGTAAAGAGGGATTTGAGAAATACAATAATAGTACCAACCCTCACATATGCAAGTGAAACGTGGGCCTGGAATGAAAGTCAGAGGTCTAGAGTGCAGGCAGTGGAAATGAGTTATTTGAGAAGTGTTTGTGGTGTGAGTAGAATGGATGGAATGAGTAATGAAAGTGTGTACGAGCGTTTTGGAATGTGTCACAGGGGTGAAGGGAAGAAGTGTGGAGTGGTGGAAGAAGTGAAGCGACAGACTTTAAAGTGGTTTGGCCACATGGAGCGAATGGAGGAGAGTAAGATGACCAAAAGGGTGTATGTGAGTGAGATAGAGGGAGGGAATGCTAGAGGACGACCTCTAGTTAAATGGAGGGATAGGGTGCAAGAGTATGTTAGGGAGAGGGGGGAAAGATCCTTGAGAAACTTTGAGCAGGCACGGAGGGAGTGTCTGGATAGAGAAAGATAGAAACTCTTCTGCCATGGCCATCCCCTGGTGGGAGCTCCTAGGAGCAGGCGTCGATGAAATGATGATGGTTAAAAAAAAAAAAAAAAGTAGGTATATGGCACTGTCGATATCTATACATGTGGACAAAAATTCGAATTTTTATGTCTATTTTGCTCCCTTACCGTGTGGCTATGAGACATGGGCACTGAACTGTGACTTGCAGAGGCATGTCGATGTCGTTCATACCAAGTGCCTTCGCAGGATCATGGGGTATCGCTGTAATGACCTCGTGTCGAACCAGCCATTACTTGATGAAACTGAATCGAGGCCTGTTACCAGCTCAGTCCGTGAAAGCCAACTCCAGCTATATGGGCACGTGGTGCGCCTCCCGCACATCGATCGACGCTGGAAGACACTGCTGCAACTTAACTGGTTGAGGGTTTTGGTTGGCATCATAGGACTTTGCTTAGCAGGGTGTTTAGGGGATTAGTGTTGGGATTTTGGGCTGTTTTGTAAGTACTGTACAGGGTTGTGAACTTGGTAGCCGGGATGTGACTTGTAAATTTTGAGCTGGGTTAATGGGCTGGGTTGCGGTATGTTGGGGTTGGTTGTGAGATTATGGTTGGATTGCGGGTTTTCGGGTTGAGTGTGGGATTTGGGTTGATCTCGGGTGGTGGTGGTGGTTAAGGTTGCATAATCATGTTTCCGGGCGGCAGGTGTCACAGGGCTCCAGGGCTTCGTTAGGACTAATTAGGAGTCAATTGAAAAGGCTGATTATAGGCGCCTCGGTGACAAAGGTGTGTGTGTGTGTGTCGGTCAGTCGGTCTTTGTCCTTCACACACACCCATATCTCTCTCTCTCTCTCTCTCTCTCTCTCTCTCTCTCTCTCTCTCTCTCTCTCTCTCTCTCTCTCTCTCTCTCTCTCTCTCTCTCTCTCTCTCTCTCTCTCTCAGTTAAACGTTTTTAACTACTCCACGTGCCCGGTTGAGAGAGAGAGAGAGAGAGAGAGAGAGAGAGAGAGAGAGAGAGAGAGAGAGAGAGAGAGAGAGTTGTGGTGACAAAGTGACGGCCCAGCGGCTATCTGGATTACCTGTCAGCCTTATACGGGCATACCATCACAATTACCCCGGCGCCAGGTAGAGGAGGAGGAGGAGGAGGGCGAGGGCGAGGGGGAGGGGGAGGAGGTAGGAGGGGTGCAAAGAAGGCTGAAGATAATGAGGAGTGGTGTTCACTCATACAAATCATGTACCCATAATAATTAGCTTCGTGTGTGTGTGTGTGTGTGTGTGTGTGTGTGTGTGTGTGTGTGTGTGTGTGTAAGAGGGAGTTAGAGGGAGATTCGATTATTCGGAAAGTTAGACTGGACTGCGTGTGTGTGTGTGTGTGTGTGTGTGTGTGTGTGTGTGTGTGTGTGTGTGTGTGTATAAGAGGGAGTTATAGAGAGCTTCTTCGGAAAGTAAGACTGGACTGCGTGTGTGTGTGTGTGTGTGTGTGTGTGTGTGTGTGTGTGTGTGTGTGTGTGTGTGTGTGTGTGTAAGAGTGAGTTAGAGTGAGATTCGATTATTCGGAAAATTAGACTGGACTGCGTGTGTGTGTGTGTGTGTGTGTGTGTGTGTGTGTATAAGAGGGAGTTATAGAGAGCTTCTTCGGAAAGTAAGACTGGACTGCGTGTGTGTGTGTGTGTGTGTGTGTGTGTGTGTGTGTGTGTGTGTGTGTGTGTGTATAAGAGGGAGTTATAGAGAGCTTCTTCGGAAAGTAAGACTGGACTGCGTGTGTGTGTGTGTGTGTGTGTGTGTGTGTGTGTGTGTGTGTAAGAGGGAGTCAGGGGGAGATTCTTCATAAAGTAAGACTGGACTGCGTGTGTTTGTTTGTTTGTGTATGATTGTGTGTCTGGGGTGGGTGGGGGGTGATCTGTTTGTATTGTGGGACCTCCCAGGGCCAGGTAGGACTGAGGTAAGTTTGATATGCTTAAAAATACTCTACATCTTTCCGAGCTTTTGGATGTCACTGTCACACGTTGTTCGGGTCAGGACTGGACATGGATTCGGTGTCACGTGTTGCATTTACAGTTGTGCTGATGACGTACGCCAATACTCCAACCTCTCCCGTGCTAAGATATGTTCATTATAATCAATCGAAAACCACCGTGAGCATCTCCACATCCTTTGTTTTTAATGGCGCTTTTCTTGACATTCATACAATTACTTACAGGCAAAAAAATATTGTTGGATCTTAGAGCTCTTAATGAACGTCGTCTTTTATGCAGATATTTTTGGAAGTAATCTCAAGGGAATAACCTCGGAACAATAGCTTATAAGATCGACGATAATCTTTTCATGTGGTTGTGATCTGTTTATTGCTCCTCCCGTGCCACATGAGTCTGGTAAAGTCCTGAGGGTGGACACTGCGAGGACCGCGGCGAAATGGTCAACGTCGGGGTCATGGCTTCTGGTGGGTGCTGGCGGAGGCTGTTGCTGGTTAGACTCAATGTCCTTTGGTTGTTGGTTTGTAGTGGCTCACGGTTTCTTTGTGTATGTTAGGGGGGGGGGGGTACAAAGATATTCTGAGTGGAGTTACGTTGACTGACAGTTGCTTCGTCTCGACAACGGTTACTCCCAAGGGCTGGCGCTGGTTAGAAGCGGCTCTGGTGGCGCTGCGGCGCTATGTCACCGCGGCGGGGTGATGTTGGGTGGGCAGAGCCTGGCCGGGCCGCCCCACGCCCGGAGTGGACGTGTTGGCTGTATTAGGCCGCGCGCAGGCCTTGTTTGGCAGTACATTCAGGTTAAGCAGGGCTGCAGGTGGTCACAGGGCCTGCAAACAGTACCCGGCCGGCATTCGCTTGACTGGCACCTTCCCTTCCTCCGCTTTGTCACCCGGACAGTATAATTGTACCAAAAAAAACCCAGCCAGCCATTGATGGCTTGTCAGCTGCCCCGAGCCTGCAACAGCACCGGCGAGGGAGAGGTCACCCGACGGGGGCCCGGCGTGTTCAGCAACCCCGAGCATGAGTCAGGGGCCACCCCGCCGCCGGGGACAGGTGGCAGCAGCAGCAGCAACAACAATAACAACAATAATGACAGCTAACAAGAACAAAAACAGCAACCAAAACAAGCTCAGCAGGAGCAGCAGTACAGTAACGGCAGCGTTTACCTCCGAATGATAAATGTCACCGTTATGAGGAGGCTGTTTTGTGTCGGTATTACTCAGCGCTTATCTCTGTGTTTTACGGCGGAATGCGTCATCATGCTGTGTCCACGGCACCAACTCGGGCGTGGAAGGATGCCGCGGGTGTGGCCACGGGTCTGAGTAGGGCCCGTCACCTGAGGGGCGCCACCTCCGTGTGGCTCCTGGAGCACTACCACCAGTAAGAGGCCCTGCCGCCTTGCCTCACTCTGCCGCGACCCCAGCCGCTGACACAGGAACCTGCTCCCGCACCTAAGCCTGCCCTGCCTCCCTCCACCCGCCCCGCCCACACCGCCGGCCGGGCATGTCTTCTTGGGGTGAGCACTGCGTGCCTCAAGCCAACCTACAACAGCATTGGGGCGCGCCGCGCCGCTGGCAGGGACGCAGCAGCAGCATAGCAACCTTGGCAGGGTCGGCGCCGCCGGTGGCGCCCCGACACGGGAGCAGCGCTCCGCCCCGCCACAAAGGCCGCGCTCCCATTGTTGTTATCAATGCATCGCTATTTTTATGAGCCTCACCTTGGCTTCTTTTTACCTGCATCGGGTCTTCACCTCGCTGGCTCCCGCACCGGCAGGGAGTGGCAGGGGCGGGAGGCGGCGGGCTCATGAATGAGACCATTAGTAAATTAAGTCTGAGCGGGAAGATAATGGTCACGAGGGTAATGAGCGCAACAAAAAGTGGCCTTGGTGCAGCCTGTCAGAGGAGCCGTCCTCGCGTCACCTCTCCTTTGCCCCGGACCGTTGCCTCTTCTCTCATCTCGTTTATTTATTTCCCCTCCACACCTCTTGTCGCCGCCTCCTTCTTTCATCTCTTTTTTTTCCTCTTCCCTCGTTTCATCTCTCCTCTCAGCACGGCCCGTCACGTCTCGTATCCCTCGGCCCCGCTTTCTCCCTCTCACTACTTACCCCTTGCCAGCCCCAATTAATATGTATCCCATCTCTCTCTCTCTCTCTCTCTCTCTCTCTCTCTCTCTCTCTCTCTCTCTCTCTCTCTCTCTCTCTCTCTCTCTCTCTCTCTCTCTCTCTCTCTCTCTCTCTCTCTCTCTCTCTCTCTCTCTCTCTCTCTCTCTCTCTCTCTCTCTCTCTCTCTCTCTCTCTCTCTCTCTCTCTCTCTCTCTCTCTCTCTCTCTCTCTCTCTCTCTCTCTCTCTCTCTTCCTTGCCTCTACCTACCTGTCTTTCACCCGTCACACCCTCCTCGGTTCGCCCCTCCGCCTTCCGCTCTTGCCTTCCTTTTTTTCCTGCATCACACACAGCCTCTCGCCGCTGCCAGCACGCTTACGCCATCCAGTGTCCGCTGAGAGTATTATTCTTAGTGGTAGTTGATCGTCCATTCTCTCACCCAGATTGTCACGAAACACAACTTGCTCGTCTCACTAATCACACCCACCCACACACACACACACACACACACCCACACACGGTGAATAAAAGCAGGATTATTCAGCTTATCGGTGCAAAGTTGTAGTCTAAAACAAAATCTGAATAGCCAATCAGTGTATGTCGATCAATTCAAGTCAAATATACAAAGACGACAGTGGCGTTAACTACACAAATGCAGTAAGTATTTGTAGCATCGTGTATAATGACTCCTAAAGATTGCTGGCGTGCCGGGAACTCAGTCCACGAAGCGAAGTGATTGCCTAATATCATCGTGGGAATGTGATTTTGGCCTCGAGGGAACAGCATTTTTTTTTTTCCTGGTCTTGTCGTCGTGCGCGTCGGGGCATCTCACCCAATTAGTGCGGCCAACGAAACTGTGCATGCACATGTGACGAGGGTGGTGTAGCGCATTCTGTGGTCACATATGGAAAGAATAATTGAAGCACTTAGGATATTTCTCAGTCTCGTGTCGGCATTCAGGGACACACGTAAAGAGGAGGGAACGGACGCTGGCTAACCCAACTGTGCACATGTGAAACGCATTCTGTGGTCACATAAGGAAAGAATAATTGAAGCACTTAGGATATTTCTCAGTCTCGTGTCGGCATTCAGGGACACACGTAAAGAGGAGGGAACGGACGCCGGCTAACCCAACTGTGCACATGTGAAACGCATTCTGTGGTCACATATGGAAAGAATAATTGAAGCACTTAGGATATTTCTCAGTCTCGTGTCGGCATTCAGGGACACACGTAGAGAGGAGGGAACGGGCGCTGGCTAACCCAACTGTGCACATGTGACGAGAGTGATAAGGCGCATTCCGTGTGGTCACATATGGAAGAAATAATAAAGCACATAACATACGTCTCCGTCTTGTATGTAGAGAGGAGTGAACGGACGCAGGCTTGGAAACTTGATATGGCCGGTGAGGTTTCCTAATGGGAGCTGCTTTGGGGGAGTTTGCCATGCTTTCCCCCTACTCTTGTTGTGTTTGAAGCAGACGGGTGTTCTCCCCCCTCCGGTATGTGTGAAGGAGTGCATTATCCCTTCGCCCTTTGTCTTTGAAGCTGTGGGGTGTTTTTCCCCCGCGGGCAAACATCCAGGAACATGTATGGTCAGTATTCTCACGTTAGCTATTTCTAAAGGCCGAAAAGAATATCAGTTTGTGTTCTAATGAGTGTGATTTTAGATTCATGGTACAGAAGAATGGTTAAACTACAAGAACGGATTTAAAACTACCCCTGGAAATGCCCGATTCTCCAGCCAAAGCCCTGTCAAGCATGTGTTTGTGCTCCGAGATGTTTAAGAATATGACGCGTCGTATTGAGAGCAGCGGGATGCGGATTTCTTGATTTTACTTATATATGAACATTGCAAATTTAAATCTCTGCCTCCTTACTACCTTCATAGTCGTTCCTTTGGTCTGTCTGTGCCGTAAATACAAGTCGTTATGAAGCTTAGCACGTGTGAGGCGGCTAGAAGTTTGTCACGCGTACTCATAAGAAAACATACTGATTGAAATGAATAGTACTTACCAGTAAATCAGAATGAAACTTTGTGGTTAAAGAAGCTATGTGGGAAGAATGATAAAACACCAGTACTCTCTCTCTCTCTCTCTCTCTCTCTCTCTCTCTCTCTCTCTCTCTCTCTCTCTCTCTCTCTCTCTCTCTCTCTCTCTCTCTCTCTCTCTCCCCCCCCCCCCCCCTGTTCTCCTTCCTCCTCCTCCTCCTTCCTTCCCTGCCACTTCTTTGTTCATCTGTAAAGTTAAGCATTCCTCTTTCTCTACCTCCTCTTCCTCCTCTTCCTCCTCCTCACTGCCGCCTCCTTAACAAGCCTCTCACCTTTCTCATGCCCCCCATCACGCCCTCCCATCACCTTCCCTTTATAGTGTCTTGCCCATCACTCGCGTCCATCGCCTTCCCATCCCTCCCCCTCCCCGGGACTCCCCTTCTCAATGCCGTCAGCAGCCCTTACTCACCTTTCCCATGCCCCCATCACCTGCCCATCGACCCCGTCTTTATCGTGTCTTACCCATCACTCAGCGCTATCACCCACCCATTACCTTACCTTAAACTCCACCACACCTTCACTTACGTCTCTACTTCCCTCCCCTCCCCATCACCCTCGTCTGCTACCCTCCACATCATCTCCCCTTTATATCACTTTCCCATCACATCCTCCTTCTATTACCTCCTCCTCCTCCTCCTCCTCCTCCTCCTCCTTTAACTCTACCCGCCCACCTGTACTGCCACCTCATGACATTTCCACACCTGGGTCCCGGTTGTGTGTGTGTTTGTGTGTGTGTGTGTGTGTGTGTGTGTGTGTGTGTGTGTGTCATGAGGTCACACGTTGTAGGTCACCGCCACACCTTTAAATTTTCCTCCTCCTCCTCCTTTTATTTTTCCTTTTCCACCTTCATCATTTTCTTCAATATTATCAGTCTTGTCTTATTTTCTTCTTTTGTTCTTTTTATTCCTTTTTTTTTTTATTCCATCCATCATCGTCGTGAATTGTACATTATCGGCATCATCATTCACAGCTATTCTTTATCATCATCATATCTCTCGTCTTCCTCCCCCTCCCCCTCCCCCGTGTGCCAATCGCTTACACACACCCGCACAGACTGTCTTGCTGCTGTATATAATGAGCGAATCTGCCTCATCAATATTTCATCTCTGACTTACCTTGCCACCCGCCGCGTCTGTGTGTGTGTGTGTGTGTGTGTGTGTGTGTGTGTGTGTGTGTGTATGTAGTGTGTAGTGTCATCCGTGCTAGGTGAGTCTTGAGGCATTGCGGTGGAGTTGTGGTGAGGGGCAGGTGGAGGTGGTGGTGGTGGTGGTGGTGTTTGTTTGTGTTTTCAAGTAGAAATTGATATGAGTGCCCGTAAGGAGAGACTCAATTAGGTTTCTCTCTCTCTCTCTCTCTCTCTCTCTCTCTCTCTCTCTCTCTCTCTCTCTCTCTCTCTCTCTCTCTCTCTCTCTCTCTCTCTCTCTCTCTCTCTCTCTCTCTCTCTCTCTCTCTCTCTCTCTCTCTCTCTCTCCCAGATCCTCCTCATCCTTCACCTCCTTGTGTTTCCCGGTCGTCTCCATAATCAATTTTCCTTAGCTCCATGTTCTGCCTCCTCCTCTTCCTCCTCCTCCTCATTATTTCTCTCACTCGGTCTTTTTTTCCGCCTTTTTGTACTGTCGCATTGTTCACTTCGTCACGTGCACACACACACACACACACACACACACACACACACACACACACACACACACACACACACACACACACACATTTTACTATTTTTCTTATTCTCCCTCCTTCCCTGTTTTCTCTTCCTCCTGTTGCTGTCACCAACTGAGTATAATCCTTGAAGGTTTTCATTTTCTCCCTCATTCATGTCCTTCAATATTTACAAGTGTTTCAAAGCAAGCAATCGTAAGCTTAGCATGCATGGAAAGCCTATACTGATGGTACAGGAATAATCTGATCGGGGCTTCCATCAGCTATGACTTGAAATTTTTTATACACTAGAAGTCTGCCTGTAAGGAAATAGGTCATACAGTGGTTGGCTTCGTAGCGAGAAGATTCGAACGAATGAAGTCATCTGCC
>NC_066513.1:3348022-3355522 GCF_024679095.1 Eriocheir sinensis | reverse complement strand
ACGTAATAGTGTTTCCCCGGAGCCTCGCGGCGGAGTGGAAGGCATTTGCTTCGTGTATTTCCCTCGAGGAGCGGAGTAAGTGGTGCCGTGGGCCGGGAAGGCAAGGGGGGAGGAAGGCCATCTCTAGGAGAGATAGACAATACATTGTTCTGCGTGGGCGAAGAGGGAAGCGACTCGTGTCTAGAAATTTGAGGGAGGTGAGAGGAAGGAGTGAAGGAAGTGTTGGGTCATTGGTCTAACCCCCCCCCCCCACAGGTGTGTGACGGGCGGCCGTCACGCTCATCTGGCGCCTTTGTGCTCCCGGGAAGGCGAGGTGGGAGTTATTAATACTGCATCAATCATCCGAGTGTGTGTCACTTGCTAATGAGTTCTTGTTCTCAGAAAGCAGCCATAATTAACGGCTTTGAAGCCGCCTGATATTAGCCAAGTAAGAAGAAAGTTTGCCAATTTTTCTGTAAAGTTGCTTGATTTTCTTATTTTCGCGTCGGTTCAAGGCTTTAACTCAATATTGCCTCCTCTTGGTGTGACATGTTTGCTTTCTTTCCTTTACAGGTGAGTGAGCGTCGCCAGGTGCCCGGAAGCCAGGTAGGTGAGCTGACTTGTGTCGGGAGGGGGCTCAAATTTCTCCCCGTGAGTGGCGACGTGCAGGACCCCACGACGCACCGCCCCCTGGAAGTGTGTCTGGCTTACTGTTCCGACAGATTGCTAAACGTGTTAGTATTTATTAAGTTATGTGGCTAGTTCGGCTTTTTTATTCCATTTTTGGGAGTTAGCTTGAAGGGTTGGACTTTTAGTGTATATTAAAGGGTCAGTCGTGAAAAGTGATATATATATATATATATATATATATATATATATATATATATATATATATATATATATATATATATATATATATATATATATATATATATATAAACGTGACAGAAAGGATAAATTAGCCTCATTATTGTTGCTGAAGACTTTTTTTACAGTTAAGGAAACAGCTCAAGGGCAAAAGTAAATAAAAAAAAACTCAGCTATATGCATTGCTCCTGTAAAAGAAAGCAGAGAAGAGAAGAGAAGAGGAGTGGTTAGTGTCGGATGGAGAGGCGTCTTGATGCTCCCCTCTAATACGACGTTTAAGTTATCAGGTGTTAGTGGGTATGGGGACGTGGAATCAGCTCAAGGGCAAAGATAAATTAAGTAGGAAGGAAGTAATGTAAAGGAATGTAGAGAAGAGTGGGCAAAAGAGAGGTTAATTTCTTAGGCAGAGGTGTCTCACGCTCCTCTTCAATACGACGTTTAAAAGATCAAGCCTTAGTGGGTGGACGAAGTGTAAGGAGTTCAAGAGCAAAAATAAATAAAAAGAAAGAAATTAGAAAGACAGTATTTTAAAAGAGAGTAGAGGAGGTGGCTAAAAGAGAGATCAATTTCGGATGGAGAGGCGTCTTGATACCCTTCTCTAATACGACGTTGAAGACATCAGGCGTTTGCGGGTAGGGGGTCGGGTGGCTGCCTTGTCCTCCTTGTTTGCCAGTTGTAGCGGCGGCCAGGCGTGCTCGCGTGTCCCTCGTCCCGGCGGTCAAGAGCTGTGTTGTGCTGCGCGGCGCCCACACACTGCCGGCACCGCGTCATCAGCCCTCTCACACTCCTCCAAACAACTTATGGGGAAGAGAAGTTTCAAAAGAAGAGTCAGGTTATCACAACGTCTCTTTCTGTGTGTTTTCTCTCTCTCTCTCTCTCTCTCTCTCTCTCTCTCTCTCTCTCTCTCTCTCTCTCTCTCTCTCTCTCTCTCTCTCTCTCTCTCTCTCTCTCTCTCTCTCTCTCTCTCTCTCTCTCTCTCTCTCACACACACACACACACACACACACACACACACACACACACACACACACGCACACACTTTATTGAACACGAATGATACACCCAAACATTTCTAACATTTTTTTTCTCCGTAGTTTAGTTCTAAAAGACGCAAATTTATTTGACAAAATAACAAATGCCTTAAAATATGAAATTCCTAAGACTAGATCTCTCCCAGTCCCATTATCACAACAGCAACAACAACAACAACAACAACCCCAAAACATTAACCAACCAAACACAACAAAAAAAAGCCAGTTACTTGAAACATAAAATTCATAAGACTTGAACACACACACACACACACACACACACACACACACACACACACACACACACACACACACACACACACACACACACACACACACACACACACACACACACACACACACACACACACACACACACACTCTGATTGGACCTGTTTGCAGTGCTCTTGCTTCCCTTTATAGAGCGTCGAGTTAGAGTTCGTTCTTCCGACGTACACACACACGGACACACACAAAAAGAAAAAAAACTTATAATCCCAAACTCCTATCACTCAGCGGGGGATTTATTCTCCTGGTGGCCGCGCTGCAGACTCCCCTTCCTCTTTTTTTTCCCGTTCGTCTTGTAGCTCCGGTAGGCTTTCTGTGTGGGGCTGCTGGTCGGGCCCAACCGTTATAGTGGCGCCATCTTGCTTGGTTTATGCTGCCTCCCGGAACTCCTCTTTGGTCCTCTTTAGAGAGTTTCGCTAGCGTCTGGGCTGATAGGTGGTCTTCAGGACAGCATGTCTTAGTCCACTCGGTGACTGGAAATTTTGTAGTGGCGGGCGGGACTTGAACGTTGGTCCTCCAGAACACCGCGCCCGCGCCCTGACCGTTCAGCCACCGCCTCCCTCCTTCCTCTGCCCCTTCCTCCGTCTCAGGCTGCTTCAGGGCCGACATGAGACTTGTAGAAGACAAGACAAAAATACAATAAAATAAATTAAGTGCAAGGAGGCAGCATCAGACATCCATGCGCCTGGACGGCCGCCACCAGCCCGGCAGTGCAGGAGCCCCGCGGTGCTCTCCATCAGGCTGTGGGTGATAGCCGCTCCCACACACTCGCAAACACTCGCGCACATACCTGTGGCTCATTCATTGGCTCAGCTGTGATCGGAGAGAGCGTCGAGGCAAAAAAATAAAGCTCGAATTCTTATTAGCTTCTCTCGCCGGGACATTATTATCTTGACGCGGGAGTCCCGGATCCGTCATTATTTATTTAGGTGTCGCAGTGGGCTACCTCGCAGTGGGCGTGTTGCGGGGGCTGGGGGTGAACGTAGCGGCGGAGGGGGAACGATAGTGGCGGGGGTTAAAGGGAGCCGGTTGTGGGAGGGGGGGATTATAAAGGGGTTAGTAGATGTGGGGGAGACGTGGTAGAAGGCAGAGGAGGAGTCCCTATACGGTGAAGAGCACTGGAGCGGGAGGAAGAGAACGCACACTTGATGGAGATGGAAATTACATTGCTAGGGGTGAAGGGGGAGGTTGTTCTGGTGGGGATGAAGGAGGGGTTAGATGTGGGGGAGACGCGGTGGAAGGTAGAGGAGTCGCTTGATACTGAAGAGCACTGGAGCGGGAGGAAGAGAACGCACACTTGATGGAGGTGGAAATTACATTGATGGGGGTGAAGGGGAAGGTTGTTGTGGTGGGGGATAAGGAAGGGTTAGTGAATGTAGGGGAGTCGTGGTGGAAGGAATGTCGAGGAGTAGGTATAGTAAGGGGAACGGAAGCTGGAGGAAGAGAACTCGCACTTGATTGAGGTGGAAATTACATTGATGGGGGTGAGGGGGGGGGACGAGACTTGGGTTACTAGAGGTTGGAGACGGTGGAGGAGGATTAAGGAGTCAAGGTTCAAGGGAGTCCGAGAAGAAGGAAAACCTACAAATGAGGCTGGAGATGAGGGTGTTTAGAGGAGGGAAGCGTTGACGTGCCTGTGAGTTACATGACAAGCTGAAGGTGGAGGTGATGAAGACTCGCGCTGGGCCGGGAAACGCAAGTAATCATCTTCAGCCTTATTAGGGAGTGTATTACGAAAGTGTACTAAGAACCTAACACTAGAGAAGGATGGGGAGGGGTGGAGGAGGCGGGTAGGCAGAGCTTGAAGAATCGTCGAGGGGGGACTATGAGGAGAAGGTTAAAAATTCAAGGGTGTCAGAAGAAGGAGGAGGAGGAGGAGGAGAACGTACGAGTATAGTTTGAGATGATGATGTTGATTTAGTGGAGGTATGGTGAAGCCCCTGAGTTAGATGACAAGGTGGAGGTGGTGATGAAGACTCGTGCTGTGCTGGGGAACTAAAGTAATCTGCCACAGCCTTACTAGTGATTGTACTACGA
The DNA here is from genome assembly GCF_024679095.1 of Eriocheir sinensis. Taxonomy (NCBI): domain Eukaryota; kingdom Metazoa; phylum Arthropoda; class Malacostraca; order Decapoda; family Varunidae; genus Eriocheir; species Eriocheir sinensis. The sequence continues at coordinate 3,351,320 of NC_066513.1, read as the reverse complement.
AAGTTCTACGCCCCTGTACTGGGTGAGGATAGAAGAGGCTGGAGGACGTTGGAACATATGGGCTTGAAGAATAGCAGAGGAGAACTTGGAAGAGAATGTTATAGATTTAAAAGAGGTGAAGAGGAGCTGTACGATGGAGAAAGTGGGCACATAAGGGCTTGAAGAAAAGTGGAGAGGAACTGAGAAGAGAATGTAGATTTAAGAGTCGGAGGAGAGGAACTTAGATGGAGGACGTTGGAATATAAGAGTATGAAGAAAAGCAGAGAACTAAGAAGAGAACGTTGTAGATTAAAAAGAAGTGGAAGAGAGGAACTTAGACGGAGGAGAAGCTTGAAGAAAAGTGGAGATGAATTAAGAAGAGAAGGTTGTAGATTAAAAAGAGGTGGAAGAGTGGAACTTAGACGGAGGAGGAGCTTGAAGAAAAGTGGAGGTGAAATACGAAGAGAAGGTTGTAGATTAAAAAGAGGTGGAAGAGAGGAACCCAGACGAAGGATAAGCTTGAAGAAAAGTGGAAGGGAACTGAGAAGAGAAGGCTGTATATTTAAAGAAGTGGAGGAGGAGAACTTACTGACTGGCCCTTTAATCTGGAGCTAGCGACAGTGCTGAGATAGGAGCAGCCTTGAAAGTCTCAGTATACAGCGACAGCAACCCAGGGACGAGAGGTGGAGGAGGAGGACTTAACCCGGTAGCAGCGACGGGCCAAATTTGTGGCTTTACCGTGTACCAGCGACGGGTGCCAAATTTGTGGCTTTACCGTGCAGCAGCGACGGGGGCCAAATTTGTGGCTTTACCGTGTACCAGCGACGGGCCAAATTTGTGGCTTTACCGTGTACCAGCGACGGGCCAAATTTGTGGCTTTACCGTGTACCAGCGACGGGCCAAATTTGTGGCTTTACCGTGTACCAGCGACGGGCCAAATTTGTGGCTTTACCGTGTACCAGCGACGGGCCAAATTTGTGGCTTTACCGTGTACCAGCGACGGGCCAAATTTGTGGCTTTACCGTGTAGCAGCGACGGGCCAAATTTTATGGCTTTACCGTGTACCAGCGACGGGGGCCAAATTTTTGCCATGATATAACCCCCAAAAAAGAGATGATGCATAAACTGATGACAAATGCGTTGATGTATATTATGAAATGGTTTGCGTGAGTGATGATTTTTTCTCATTTTTCTCGCTTAGAGGGACCATTAAGAAACACGATCCCCACAGCTACCGGGTTAATGATTGGCCTATTAATGAGACTTGTGACTTACCTCCATACAGTTCTGCCGCCTAGCTAGACACATCCACTTACACCTTGTCCTCCACGCCCTCCTCGTCCTCGTCCTGTACTGATTTCATCCTCTACTCCTCCGTTCCACCTTAACCTCTTAGCAGACAAGCTCGTTCAGTCGGGTTCCTGCTCCACCTCCTATCCCAACTTCACTTTTTTTTCTTTCTTCACACCAAAGGCGGCACGTAAAAAATAAAAAAATAAAAAAAGTTAATCTTGGCTCCCTCAAAAGAATAAAAAAAGGGGTCAGAAGGAAGGGTCAACATTGTACAGCAGCGATAAGAACACAGGGAAGATAGGTCAAGCCAGTGGTGGGGAAAGAGAGAGAGAGAGAGAGAGAGAGATATTATATAGCAGATGTGTGGGGTAGACGTGGCGGCAGGAAGGAAGGAAGGAAGAGGAGGAGTGGGCAGTGTATGATCTTGCGAGTTGGAGGAAGAGAACCCACACGCCCCCTTGAGCCTTGAGAACTTAGGCCGTTCATCACCCGTACTAGGAAATGCTCTGCTAAAGCCTGCGATCATCCTAACACAAAGGAGCGACATCCTAACAAACCACAGCAGCTGCCACGGCCTACAAAACAGCGCCCGACCCAAAGCAAGAGTGATGGATGGCAGTGTGAGTGGGCAAGCATTTGGAGGTGGATGAGCGGATGGTAGTGTGGAAGCAGGTGTCAGTATGGCTGGTGGTTGAGTGGGCAGGCATCAAGGGTGGAGGGAAAGGTGGGATTGTGGTGTGGAAGAAGGCGTTGGTCGGGTCAGGTGGTTGTGTTGGTGGTGGTGGTGGAGGTGGATTTGCAGGCCAGAGGAAGTAGACGTGTAGTAGAGGGTGGAGGTGGAGGAGTGACCATGAGTGTGTGTATATTTGAGGTTTAATGTGTAAGTGGAGGAGGAGGTGGGAGGCGGCACAGTAACCAGAAAAGGAGTGTGTTGGAGGGTAAGGTGGAAGTAGACGAGGAGGAGGAGGAGGTGATGAAGGTGGACCAGTGACCAGAATGAGCGAGTATCGGTTGTGGTGGAGGATGACGAGGAAGAGGAGGTAAGTGTGAAGGTGGACGAGCTGTAACTGGAGATGGAATAGGTCATGCAAGAGGAGGCGGAGGAGGTGGAGGAAATATGCAAACGTTGAAACATGGAAAGGCAGGCAACCGAAAGCGTATTGGCTCATTACGAGGTTACCCGCTCCGGTGATCTGGACTGCTCGGCGGCCACTTGGTGTCTGCGGAACAGTCCAAGACCTACGTACGTTCGGTCTACTCCTGTTGCAGCGAAATAACGGTCTATGCGATTTTCAGTGTTAATGGTTTCCGCACGTATTACTTCTACAGGAAGCTTGTTCCAATGGCGGATGACTCGGTCTGAAAAGAAACTCCTGCCGATGTCTGTATTACGTCACCACGCTTGAATAGGTTGGCCATTGTTTCTAGTTCTTAAGATTGTAGCTAAAAAAAACTAAGATAGCGACGTTACTGAACTTCTTTAGGTACTTGAAGACCTGAATCATACCTCTTCGTAAGTCGTTTGAGAAATTCTTCATACGGCTCAGTCCTCAATGGTGGAGTAATTTTCATAGCACGTCGCTGAACTCTAATAATTCGCTGTCCCTCCTGCAGCTAGGCGACCAGAACTGAACCGCATACTCGAGGGGAAGTCTTACCATCGTGTTATACAAGGACAACATTACTTCCGGCGTCTTACTCTCGAAGTTCCCCGCTATGAACCCGAGCATAGTATTGGCTTTGTTATATGCATTTTTGCAGTGGTTTGCATGTTTGAGGAGGAGGAGGAGGAGGTGGTGGTGGTGGTGGTGGTTAAGTGTAAGTGGAATACGTGGAATAAGTAGGTGGAGGAGGAAGAGGAGGAGGTAAGTGTGGAGTTATTAGTGTAGGTGGAAGTGGAGGTGTATGTGGAGTAGCAACCAGAGCGAGCTAAGCAATGGTGTTGAGCGTGTGGGGAGGAATGTAAACACCGAGGAATGTTTAGCTTCACCGAGATCGCTGAAGGTCTTGTGTGTGTGTGTGTGTG
>NC_066513.1:3335522-3345522 GCF_024679095.1 Eriocheir sinensis | reverse complement strand
TGGTGAGTTACAGTGGTGGTGGTTGGGTGATTGACGTGAGCGGTGGTGGTGGTGGGGTGGTGCTTGTAATGTAGGTGGTGAGTTACAGTGGTGGTGGTTGTGAGCGTGGGCCGTGGTGGAGGTGCTCAGCGTGGCGGCGCGTGGGCGGCGGTGGTGTGGGCGGCGTGGTTCGCGTGGGTCACAGTAAATCTCCCGCGTAACATCAGCTTAGCGCGCCCCAAAAGGCAGGGGACACAGGTACGCTTTTAATTATGCCACTGATAGCACCTGTAATCTAACCCCACCTCCGGGTCGTGGCGGACTGACTCACTCTATCCATGGGGCAGTCAGTGAGTCGGGGTTCAAATCTGGGTTGAGACAGATGGCAGCTACACAGCATTCCAGTTTGTTCCTCGCTTCTTGCGGCTATTTCGATACACGAGTTGATAGGGAGGCTAGACGATAGCAATTTAGGTGTCACTTACGGTTGTGGGCTCATAGTTAAAAAGTTTTTCTTCATCTAAAGCGTAAAACCCAAGGAAACGAAGATGAGCACAGGGGCACAGCGCAGCACGACCTCTGCCTACCCACGTTTGACTAGTAGCCTTTCCTGACCCTTCATCTTGCCCTCTGTACCCCCTAAGCAGCCGGAAACTAAACCCGTAGATAAGATTTCCCTCTCATCTGGGCGTGTGAAAGCAAGGAGACAGAGATGGGCGGCGCAGCACAACCTCTGCCTACCCACGTTTGACCAGCGGCCTTTCCTGACCCTTCATCTTGCCCACTGCACTCCCTTAGCACCCGAAAAACTGAACTCGTAGATAAGATTTCCCTCTCATCTGAACGTGTGAAAGCAAGGAGACGGAGATAGGCATAGGGGCGCAGCGCAACACAACCTCCGCCTTCCCACGTTTGACCAGTAGCCTTTCCTGACCCTTCATCTTGCCCTCTGTACTCCCAGAAACTGAACTCGTAGATCAGATTTCTCTCATCTGAACATGTGAAAGCCAAGGTGACGGAGATGAACACAGCCGCACAGGCCAACACTTTTTTTCATACGTCAGCCTACCCACGTTAACCTTTACCAAGCGGCTTAACCTCCCCCCCCCTCACCCCCCCTGGCATCCCTCTCTGACCCTCCCAAGCAGTCGTATAGTCAGGAATCCATCGTGTTATTTTAATTCCGAGGCGGCGCCGTGTGGTCCTCTGGGCGGCTGAATGGAAGATAAAATGAGCTAATTTACTACTCTAACAAGACGCTGAGCCTCGCCGCCCGACCCTTGGCGGTTCACAAAGGCCCTGCGCTCATGTATACAGAACGGGCCCTAACGACATGCAAGGAAGGCGCCGGGGAGAAAACGGCCGTAAATCAATAGAGGAAGAAAAGTGGCCGGGAGGAAGGGGACAGGTGCGGCGGTGTGTGTGTGTGTGTGTGTGTGTGTGTGTGTGTGTGTGTGTGGTGCCTCCCCCCTGCTGCCCTCCCCTGCCCTGGTGCCTGAGCCGCCCCTCCACCCTCCCTGCCGGCAATGGGAGAGAGTTTGATTGGTAGACCTTCATTAAACTATAACCACTACACTACCAGAAACTATCATTACCACTGCTTACCATCGCCACCCCCCACTACTACTACTACTACCATCACCATCATCACCACAATCACCACAACTACTATAACCACCACCACTACCACTTTTCCTACCTACCACCACCCCGCTACCACCACCGCCTCCGCAATCACTGCAACTACTACAACCACCATCACCACCACTTTTCCTACCTTCCACCACCCCCGCTACCACTACCGCCACCACTACAACAACCACCACCACCACCACAATCACCACAACTACTACAACCACCATCACTACCACTTTTCCTACCTACTACCACCCCCGCCACCACTACAACGACCACCACCTCCTCCATGACTCACAACCGCTCCCCCACCCTGCAATCCTTGAGCCTTGGTTCGAGTCTAGGTCGGGGCGAGCGGCGCAAGGCCTACCCATCTGTCCGGGCGCCTTGTAAGGGACCCTCGATAAATAGCTACCATGTGAACGTAAACCCTCTATTATGAATGTCACAGCCGGCCTTGTGTCGCGCCGCAAGGGGTCGCGACCAACCGCACGCTCGGAGGCCGGGACGACGGAGATCTGCGCTGCGGCCGTGTCAATTTTTCTCCGGCTCAAACTTGCCTGGCTCACGACGCCCTGTCTTTGTGGGGTGTTAGAGGAAGATGAATGCTTTGACGTGTGTTTTGAATGTGCACACGAGAGAGAGAGAGAGAGAGAGAGAGAGGAGGGGAAGGGGGGGGGATCTATACGTGTGTGTGGGGATGGGGGGGTCTGTGTGTGCGTGTGCGTGTGCGTGTGTGCAAATCTGCGACATAATCTTTATCCGGAAAAGTAAAACTGTCATGTGGAATGGGATTGATTTGACAGGATGAAAGGAGAGAAGCGGAAGAGAAGACCGAGAGGAAGGAGGAAGAAGAGCGGCAGGAAGGAGGAAAACCGGTGAGGGAGGAGGGAAGAAGAGGCCAGGGAGGAGAGAGGAAGAGAAGGGCGAAGGAGGAGAGAGGAAGAGAAGAGGTGAAGGAGAAAAGAGGAAGAAGAGACCCAGACAGGAGAAAGATTCGAGAGGAGGGAGGAAGAGGGAAGGAGGCTTAGGGAGAAAGATCAAGAGAAGGAGGAGGACCAGGGAGGAGGAAGGAAGAGGAGGAAAGAAGTCAGGGAGAAAGATCAAGAGGAGGAGGAGGACCAGGGAGGAGGAAGGAAGAGGAGGAAAGAAGAGTCAGGGAGAAAGATCAAGAGGAGGAGGAGGACCAGGGAGGAGGAAGGAAGAGGAGGAAAGAAGAGTCAGGGAGAAAGATCAAGAGGAGGAGGAGGACCAGGGAGGAGGAAGGAAGAGGAGGAAAGAAGAGTCAGGGAGAAAGATCAAGAGGAGGAAGGAAGAAGAGAAGAGGGAAGAGAGAGAGAGATGAACGAGGAGACCTGACACGTGCAAAGGTCGAGGTCACGCAGAGAGAGAGAGAGAGAGAGAGAGAGAGAGATTCATTAGGGCAGTTTGTGAAATCTAAATATATTATCTTGTTATCTAAGTTTACTCACGCCTCTGTTGTGATAGCCATTGTGTGCACGTGTTCTGCCACCATGACCCGTGTATGTGTGTGTGTGTGTGTGTGTGTGTGTGTGTGTGTGTGTGTGTGTGTGTGTGTGTGGCGGGGTGACGGAGGGCCGCGTAAGTCAGTGTGGTCTTGGACTTGGTGAGAGGCGGACCGTCGCGTGCGCTCGTGTGCCGGCCTTGCGTGGTGGATTTTAAATGTGTATACCTGTGCCGCGCGTGTGTACCTGTGGGCGTGTGTGTAGGTGTGTGCGTCCCGCGAGTACACATGGTTATTGGGTTGGTGTGTGCGGGGTCGCGTGGCAGTGGAGGACGTGATTGAACGAGGAAAACATAATACTGACTCCGCCACTGCATCGTCCTCTCTCTCTCTCTCTCTCTCTCTCTCTCTCTCTCTCTCTCTCTCTCTCTCTCTCTCTCTCTCTCTCTCTCTCTTCCTCTTCATCAACTTTTCCCTCCTCCTCCTCCTTCCCTCCACTTGTCTCCTTCTTCCTCAGCTCCTCGTTCTTCTCTCTCTTCTCCTCTCTCCTGTCTCATTTTCTCTCCTTTCTCCTCTTCCTTCCTCTCTCTCTCTCTCTCTCTCTCTCTCTCTCTCTCTCTCTCTCTCTCTCTCTCTCTCTCTCTCTCTCTCTCTCTCTCTCTCCTACTTCAACTTTTCCCCTCTACTCCTCCTCCTCCTCCTCCTCCTCCTTCCCTCCACTTGTTTCCTTCCTGTCTCTTCTTCCTCAGCTCCTCGTTCTTCTGTCTCTTCTCCTCTCGCCTGTCTCATTTTCTCTTCTCTCCTTTTCTCTCCGTCTCTGTGCTTTCTCCTCTTCCGTCCAGCTTTTTCTCCTCCTTTCTTCCACTTGTTTCCTCTCTCCCTCTCTCTCTCTTTTACTCCACGTTCCTCCTTCCCCTCTTCTCTTCTCCCTTTCTCTATTATGTTTGTCTCCTTATTTTCTCTCCTTACTCCTCTTCCTTCCGTCTCCTTTTGTGCTTCTATGACCTCCCTTTCCTTCTTTTTTTTTTTCCTTTCCTCACCTCCTCCCTTTCTCTCCTTTAACTCCACAGTCTCCCGTCTCTTCTCTGTCTCCTCAGTTTCTCTCCTCTTCCGCTCTCCTCTCCCTTTCCTTCCTTTCTCTTCTTTTATTCTCTTGTTTCCCCTTTTCTTCTTTATTCTTCTGTCTTCTTTAATCTCCCTTCTCCCTTGTATCCTTTTTCTTCTTTCTCTCCCTTCCCTTTCTCTTCTTGTCCTCATCCTTTTTCTCCTTTCTCCTTTTTCTTTCTCCTTGTTTTCTTTCCCTCGTTTCCCCTTTGCCGCCTCCTGGCCTTTCCAAACCCCTTCTCCCTCCCTCTCTCCCTCTCTCCCTCCCTCCCTTCTCAGGTGTTGTATCACGGCTCTTGAAATACCTTCTCGGTCACCCACTCCTCTCTCCTCTCCTCTCCTCTTCTCTCCTTTCCTATCTCCTCTTCTCCACAACTTTTCACAATAAATATTCCTCCTCCTCGCAACTTACCCACACCATCTAGTTTCCTCCTCCTCCTCCTCCTCCTCCTCCTCCTCCTCCTCCTCCTCCTCCTCTTCCTCTTCCATAACTCACGGCCCACCAGACTACCGGTGTTTATATGGTGTGTATGTGTGTGTGTGTGTGTGTGTGTGTGTGTGTGTGTGTAGCGAGTAAGCACGTGCGGTCACCCTCGACTTAGCTGTGCGGTGGTGGTAATGGCGGTGGTGGTGGTGGTGGTGGTGGACTGAGTGTGGAGTCTCAGGTGGACTTTTGGACTTTGCATTGGACTGTAAAAAAAAAAAAAAAGTGTACAGTGCAAAGTGTGGAACTGATAATGATGATAATGATGATTGTGAAGAGGAAGAAAAAAGAGGAGGAGGAGGAGGAAGAAGAGGAGGAGGTGTGTTGTAATTTATAATTCTGCATCGGACTGAGAGCAAAAAAAGTACCACCGTGAACCAGGTAGTATTGGTGATGTGACTGGTGGTGGTGGTGGTGGTGGTGGGGATGTTCGTGACGGGGGGGGTCGTGATGGGGTTGGTGTGTTGGGGGGGGGGGGGCACGGGTCACGCCAACCACAAGGGAGAGAAGTTGTTTCCATTCGTGTTTCTCTCTCTCTCTCTCTCTCTCTCTCTCTCTCTCTCTCTCTCTCTCTCTCTCTCTCTCTCTCTCTCTCTCTCTCTCTCACACACACACACACACACACACACACACACACACACACACACACACACACACTATTATTACTATTATTTTTATTATTACTATTATTATTATTATTATTATTATTATTATTATTATTATTATTATTATTATTATTATTATTATTATTATTACTATTGTCATCACTATTATCAGAGTCATCAGTGTCATTATCACCCCTAATTGCCAGCAGCTTACACCAGAGGTATCTTCTCTAATGGGTATTTCATTGCGTAAAGAAGAAACCTGTGAAGTATTCCAAACCTTGCTGCTCCAGCCAAGAAAAACATTTCAAAACGCAATATTATTAATAAAGCAATATTAATAAGCAATAAGCAATATTACTTGCAATCGCCTGGCTTATGAGGCTTAACGTGCGATCAGAAGTTCACCAATTATTATCTCCTGGAGGCCTCGACCGCCGCCGTTGGCCCACGCTGCCGAAGTCGCTTGCCTAGCAAAGGTGAACGTGTGTCGCGGGTGTTGGTTGGCCCTCGTGACACGGTGAGGCAGGGCTGGGAGGCATACGGAATACGTTTTGTCCAAGAGTAAATCCTATACCGTATGACTTGGAAGTAGTACACACACGGGATGTTCTAACAGCTGCCATTATCAGTTTCAATCACGGCCGTAGAATTGGAGAGTTTGGCCACCTTCATCACAGGCGCCATGTTGTTACCAAAAGAGCCGCGCGAAATTCAATTGACGTTGATACATTTTTTTTTTTTTGGTGTGTGTGTGTGTGTGTGTGGTCTTGGTACTGCTTCAAGATCCTGACGCTACTTAGAAGACTTTTGGTAACGACACGGCCAAACTCTTCTGCTCCATGGCTCCAGCTTGTGTCTGTTAACGTGCTTTTGCCCATACTGTCGTCAGCAGGCCGATACATAATTTTTCGTGCACCAGGAAACTCGCAGCCCGCCAGTGTGTGCCGCTGTGTGTGCCGCCGCTGCTGCTGCTGCTGCTGGCGTGCACCCATCACTGTATTCTCTGGCGCCGTCCATGAAATGAGTCGCATCCAGCCACTGCTACTTTAATATCTGCCGCTACTGTTGGCCCAGCCACAGGTTGTCGCCGCGCCAATCATTTCACCGCGAATATCATGTATCACAGTGCACGAGTTTGCCTGGACGAGTGGCGGCGGCAATCTGGGCTCAAGCCTGCAGTGCCTGGCGGGCGATTACCCAACGAGGGCACTTGGGTGACGCGGCGGCGAGAGCCTTGAGCCGCGGGGCGACCAAGCGGCTCGAGTGTTTGTGAGGAATAAAGTGTGAGTGTTTTGCGGCGGCGTTGTCGGCGTGGCGGCGTTGTGGGAACTGTGCGTGCACGGAGGACGCTGGGCGGCGGTCACGGCGGACAGGGAACGCTGGTCTGAAGTGGCTAACGGTAGCGCCGCTGGGATGGGGGTTTTACCTGCCGGCGGCCAGTGACACTATACGGGTGCGTGTCGTCGGGGTCGTGTGTCAGCTTCGGGACAGGGAAGCCTCCCCCCGCGAGGACCACTCAAGGCGCGCCGCCCTGCGGAGTGGCCTTGAGGCGCCGCTACTCGCTGAGTGGCGGCACAAACTTCAGCGCCGGAGTGTTTGCTTGGTAATCAAGGCCAATATTTGCCCCGGCGCGGCGTGTGGCTCTGATTAGGTCGGCGGGATGTTTTATTTATTGCTCCCAGCGTGGCGGGGCGGGGCGGGCGGTGCTCGGCGTGTGTGTGACAGCCCGGCGAGTCCACGGGCCGCTGCACACTCACTCATTGCGTTTTTACCGTCATTACGCGGCGCATGGACAGCCTCGAGGCCAGAGCACACATGGCCTAAGGGGGGATGGGGGGGCATGTTCGCCGTGTGGCCTTGTTCCGCATTACACAGCTGTTTTCTTGCCTTGTTATGATTTATTCCTCAGCAATTATTGTTCCGATGCCGTTTTTTTCCGGAACAGGAGGCGAGCTGAGTAAAAAGAAATATTAAGTAGAAGTAGGCCGGAACACGCACGTGGGGAGGACATGCTCGCCGCGTGGCCTTGCTTCACCGCTGCCTTCCTGCCTTGTTATGATTTACTCGGCGTCATGTTTATGGCTCCGGTGCCGTTTTTTCCGGTACAGAAGACAAGCCAAGGAAAAAAGAAGAAATATGGTTGAGAAAAATTTGCCGCAACGTGCTGTGCTGCTGCTCCTAGTAAAAAAAAAACAGATTGAATGATGACGAAGGAACGATCTATGTTGACTCCAGAGCTGCCATGGCGCGCCTCTACTTAAAGCATTGTTTGTAGTGAGCCTCAGGAAGATATTTTCACATCTGTTTGTTTACTCCGCCTTGAAGCTCCTGGTCGCTGCAAAACACGACTGAGGAAGATGAGGAGAGAATAATCCATTTTGACTCATATGGCTTCTTACTCCTCTACTTACTATATTGTTGTCTCAGGAAGATATTTTCACACCCCTGTTTGTTTGCTCTGCCTTGAAGCTCTTGATCGCTGCAAAACACGACTGAGGAAGATGAGGAAAGAGTAAGCCATGTTGACTCCGGTCCTCCCTTAGTTAAAATATTGTAGTCTCAGGAAGATTCATTTTCACACACACCCCGCGTCTGAAGCACATGGTCACTGCAAAACACGACTGAGGAAGATGACGAAGGAATGGTCCATGTTGACTCCGTATGGTTTCTTACTCCTCTACTTAAAGTATTGTTGTCTCAGGAAGATTTTCACACCTGTTTATTTACCCCGCGCCTGAAGCACACGGCCACTGCAAAACACGACTGAGGAAAATGAGTAAAGAATGAACCGCGTTGACTGCATGTGGTTTCTTACTCCTCTGCTTAATATACTGTACCCTCAGGAAGATACATTTTCACACCTGTTTATTTACCCCGCGCCTGAAGCACATGGTCATTGCAAAACACGACTGAGGAAAATGAGTAAAGAATGAACCGCGTTGACTGCATGTGGTTTCTTACTCCTCTGCTTAATATACTGTACCCTCAGGAAGATACATTTTCACACACCTCTTTATCTACCCCGCGCCTGAAGCACATGGTCTCTGCCTTGGTCTTGCCGCATCAGTCGTCTGGCTGGACCGATGACTCACCTGCCCCGGCTGTGAATCGAACTCTGGCTGGCGGGGGCGGGAGGACCGGCAGTCACCCGCGCCGACCACTGCAACGAGTAGACGTCTGGAAGGAGGCGGAAGAGGCTGGGGAGGAGGAGGAGGAGGTGAAGGTGGAGGTGGTGGTGGTGGAGGCGCGGAGGGTGGAGGAGGTGGAGATGGCGACACTGCTGGGTTTTCTTGTGGTGTCATGGTTGGGGCGACTCACGTGCTGGTGGTTGTGGGCAGAGGGGGGATGGGGGGTCTGACGTCACACACACACACACACACACACACACACACACACACACACACACCGCCCGGTATTGATGGTCTCCACATTGTCTCTCGGTAATAGGAGGCTCATTTTTTCCCGTTTTCAATACAGGTGTACATGTGTGTGTGTGTGTGTGTGTGTGTGTGTGTGTGTGTGTGTGTGTGCCGTCTCCACCAGTATGTATTTCTTCGGCATCACGAAAAGTGTGATGGCAGCTGCCCCCGCCTTTCCGCAGACTGCTGTGACGTGCAACTTATGTCTTGGACAGAAGTGTATGTGTGTGTGGGTGCGTGCGTGTGTGTATTGCGTTGGGAGTGGGATCTAAGGACCTGTGTTGATGGCAGCCGTGTTTCCGCGGACTACGGCCATGCTGATCCTCTGCCGGAGCCAGCAGGTCTCACGCGGCTCTCCCGTCTGCTCCGTCATCCTGCGTCCTATTTCTTGGAGCAGCTTGGCGAATGCGGGGCCCGGGTACCCATGGTCTCTATCGCTAGCGGCTCGAAGCGATAGCGCTGGGCGAGTTCGGCGTAACGTTGTCTTTTCTGTTGTTCTGCCGATTGGGCGGCTGCTCCTGGATTGGTGGCGCTCTCCATAATGTGTGTGCTCCGGAACGTGTTCGTGCATGTTACGTCCCATAGCAAGGATCGGCCGCCGCTGAATGGGTATATTGTCATGTGTGTGTGTGTGTGTGTGTGTGTGTGTGTGTGTGTGTGTGTGTTCGCCGTTAGCCTAATAAGTCGTAAAGGCGAAGTGCAGTCAACTGGGAGTGATACCTTTAGCTGTTGTTGTTGTTGTTGTTGTTGTTGTTGTTGTTGTTGTTGTTGTTGTTCTTCTTCTTCTTCTTCTTCTTCGTCTCCTCCGTCTTCTTGGTCTTCTTCTTCTTCTTCTTCTTCTTCTTCTTCTTCTTCTTCTTCTTCTTGCCATCTTTTACCATTGTCATCCTTTATCGTTATCCTCATTATCATTTACTATCATTCTTACTGTGTATTTTAAAAGCCAAGATACTTCCTGGAGCTTACGGATACAGCGACGAAGTGCCCGCCATACATACTTACGACAATGAGGAAGAGATGATAACCTAAATTCTGACCGCACCGTATCTGTAGCTATCACGAGTGAGGAGCGATAAGAGCATATATATATATAACCTAACAGGCACTTTATATCTTTAGTTGTTGTCGCACTGAGCCTCACGGTAGTAATGGAGCCTCAAGCAATACTACAGTGAGGCGGCATGTTAGAGTTGCGTGTGTCAGTGGGAAAGGAAAAGACGGTAAATAGCCTTACTTATCTAGCACTACTTATTTTTAGCTGTTATCCCACTGAGGTTCACGGTAGTAATAGAGACTCAACCGATGC
>NC_066513.1:3303022-3320522 GCF_024679095.1 Eriocheir sinensis | reverse complement strand
TTCCTTTTTTCTACTTTTTCTCGGCTCATCCACCTCTTTCCCGTGTCTCCAATCATCCATGTTCTAGCTCTCCTTTCCTTCCTTCCATTCGTCACCCTTCTCGCTTCACTCCAATACCTTTTTCTTTCCTTCCTTCCTTCCTTCGTTCCTTCGTCCCCCTTTTTCTCGACTCATGCACTTTTTTCTTTTTCCTCGAGTCATCCTTACTTTCCCTTCTTCCCTTTCCTCCATTCATCGTCTTTCTCAGCATATTTCTTTACCTGGTCTTGTCCTTCCCTTTCTTTCATAGCCTTCTGTACCCACCCTCTACTTTCCCTCCTCTCCCATCACCCGCATCTTCTTTCTCTCCTTGCTTTATATCCTTCTACCCATCCACTTCTTTCTCTCTCTCGTCAAGTCATCCATATTATCCTCCCTCCCTTCCTTCCACTCATCTTCTTTCTCCCTTTTTTTCCACCTTTTTCGATCCATCCACTCTCTCTCTCTCTCTCTCTCTCTCTCTCTCTCTCTCTCTCTCTCTCTCTCTCTCTCTCTCTCTCTCTCTCTCTCTCTCTCTCTCTCTCTCTCTCTCTCTCTCTCTCTCTCTCTCTCTCTCTCTCTCTCTCTCTCTCTCTCTCTCTCTCCTCCAGTCATCCATATTTTCCTCCCATTCATTCATCGTCTCTCTCCCTTTCCTTCACCCTTTTCGAGCCATCCACTTCTTTCTCTTTCCTCCGGTCATCCATGCTATCCTCCCTTCCTCCTATCCATTCATCGTCTCTCCCTTTTCTTCACCCTTTTCAAGCCATGCACTTCTCTCTCTCTCTCTCTCACTCCTCCAGTCACCTTTATTTACCTTCCTCTCCTCCCTCCATCGGCCTGCTACACACCCTCCGCCTTCCTCACACTAGGATGAGCATCTTTGCCGTAACCAGACAATGCCTCACCTGCACCCCATTGTCAGCCTCCCCTCAAGGGCACATCCGCCTCGCACGCTGATGGGTCGATAGGCAGTTTTTTGGTGGTGGGATTTACGCAACACCTGACATGCACGCGGCGATAATACACAGATAGGGAGGAAGAGGACGCACTTGACGGAGAATTGCATGAGAGGAAATTATTGCGCATTACCTCGAGGACTCACACACACACACACACACACACACACACACACACACACACACACACACACACACACACACACACACACACACACACACACACACACACACACACACACACACACACACACACACACACACACAGAAGAAAAAGAGTTGGATAAAAAAGAGGTTGATATTAAACAAACTGTACAATGAGAGGAAAGCAATGGAAAAGTAATAGAAGGAGGAGGAAAATAAGGAAAGGCTGTTAAAGGAGAGATTAAAAAGAGGAAAATAGAGGGAGGGAGGGAATGAAGAGGAGAGGACAGGGGAGTGGGAAAGAGAATGAGAGGAGGAGGAAAGGAAGGAGGGGAGAGAGATGAGGAGAGGAGAATGGGAGGTTATGGGAAGGAGAATGAGAGGAGGAGGAGGAGAAGAAAAGGAATGATGAGGAGGAGAGAAAGGGAGGTTGTGGGAAGGAGAATGGGAGGAAGGGGAGAGGAATGATGGAAGGTAGATGAGGAGGAGAGAAAGGGAGAATGAGAGGAAGGGGAGAGGAATGATGGGAGGTAGATGAGGAGGAGAGAAAGGGAGAATGAGAGGAATGATGGGAGGGAGATGAGGAGGAGAGAAAGGGAGAATGAGAGGAATGATGGGAGGGAGATGAGGAGGAGAGAAAGGGAGAATGAGAGGAATGATGGGAGGGAGATGAGGAGGAGAGAAAGGGAGAATGGGAGGCTGGGAAGGAGATGCAGAGAGAAAGGGAGAGAAGAAAAGAGAATGAGATGGGGAGGAAGAAAGGGAAAGACTGTTGAGGAAGAGGTTATGAAGAAGAGGAAGGCAAAGGGAGAGGGAAGATGAAGAGGAGAAGAAGGGAAGAGTGTGTGAAGAAGAATGAGAGGAAGAGGAAAGGCAGCATGGGAAGGAAAAGCCGCCCCAGCAGCCTCTTCCTCTTCCTCTCCGGCGCGCCACACTTCTCTCCACAGTGTCACGCCAGGCATTCCCCGCGTGCAGGCCTTGTCGGGAACAGGTGCCGCTCCCCCCCAGGGGGGAGGGGGGGAGTGGAAGCATCTTTTGTAAGTCTTGAGAAGGAAGGAAAATTATCCGTCGTCATGAAGGAGGCGCGCTTTGATCCCTCGTGGAGGCGCCTCGAGGCTCCCATTATTAGTGTGCACATCCTGAACGGCGGGGCGGGGTACCAAGGCGAATCTGTTCGCGCACACACACACACACACACACACACACACACACACACACACACACACACACACACACACACACACTAAGAGAGAGAGAGAGAGAGAGAGGGGGGGGGGGGGTTCGTAGTGGGGAGGGAGTCTCGTTACTGTAGCCAGAGCAACACTGACGCAAGAAGTCCAACACGCCATCACTGTTTACCGTGCCCCCCCCCCGTCGCCCTTCATGCAGGTGACATGGGGCGTATCTTGGCGCGCGGCCTGACAGGTGGGGGCGGGGGGGTGCTGCTACCCCGCCTGACCTTGAGTGAGGCGGCGGCTGTTATTGTGGGGAGGAAGTTGTGATGCTGACAGCGCCCATTGTCGTTGTGTGTGTTGTTGTATTGATGTTGTTCGTTGTGGCGGCGGCGGCGGCTCGCCAAGCATTGTGGCGGTGCAGACGTGACGTACGAATGCAAATCCGTTCCGTGAGGCAGCCTGGGCCGCGGGAGTGTCGTGGACGGAGGCGCTGGGCACGCGGCCCTCCCGCCTGCTGCTGGGGAGGGCGAGCCGAGGAGTGTACGGGCTCTGCGGGTGGTCGTGCGCTGTAGCGGCGTCCCGGGTGCCTCCTCAGCGGCAGCGTGGACACACGCGACGGTGGCGAGGAGGCGTGTGTTGTGCCTGAGAGCGCTCGGCCTTACCTGGTGTTCCTCATTACAGGTGTTACTGTGTTGACGCTGCGCGTGTGTGAGGTGTGGAGCCAGTGTTGTGGTGGTGTCAGTGTGTACTGTGTTGGTGGGAACCGTGCCTCTGTCTCTGCGGGAACCGGTGCGCGTCAGTGAAAGAGGCACTCACTCCATGGTGAGGCAGAAGTGAGGACAGTGGTGTTTACGAGGGCGTGTGGGCGCCGCTCGCTGCGGGCGGCCCTGACCATAATATAACAAACAACAGCAGCAGCTGTGGGGCGGGGCAGGCCATAGATGAGCGGCGTCGCCCCGCCGAGCGGGGCATGTGAACAAGCGGGATGATCCGCCGGCGCTGCAGGCTGGCGCGGGCGTGATGCTAGAGCTGATGGAGTCCTCGGGTGGTGGCGGAAAGGGCGGGCGGGTGCCGGCCCGAGTGAGCGGCTCGTCAACCCCGCCGTCCCGCGGCAGCCCGAGCCACAGCAGGGAGGGCAGCCCCCTGCTGCTGAAGCGGGCCCTCCACCCCCCCCTGGCCGGCCAGCTCTCCGCGCCCCCCGTCCAGCAGTACCATGAGCGTCTTCACGCCTCCCTCAAGCGGTCCAACTCTCTCAAGCGTCTCCTTAAGCTGCCCATCTTCGGCGGCCAGACAGGTGAGTGTGTCGGTGCCGCGCGCCGGGCCAGGCGGGGTGTTGTGTGCTTGGAGGGGGGGGGATCGGGGGGAGGGGGGGGGACAGACCCCTGACAGGAAACTGATTTTCCCTCCGGGCCACCGAGCCGCCACTTTATTTCTTCTCATTGTTGTAATGCCGCCGAGGAGTGAACGGAAATGAACTTAAAGATGCAGTGAGGTGAGCGGCGGCGGGAGCCCGGAGGACGGGGGGCGGAGGGGGTTGGGAAGGGGGGATGGAGGGGCGGGGGAAAGATATCCTTGGGTAGGGAGGGCGGACTGGGCCAGGGATATAAAAGGACGGAGACGGGCCATGTGGGGGTCATGGCTTGTGATGGGGCCGCCTTGGTGTTGACGAGGGGTCGGCTTGTGATGGGGGACGGGGCCCGGGGCATGTAATGGAGGGGTCTGGGGAGTGTTGAATCGATGGGCGTGACGGCCGGAACAGCCCCTCCCCTTCCCGGCTCCGGCGCCACACCACTTCCCTGGCGCCAACACGCTCGTCTCCCTCGTCGTTCTCCACACCTGCGGAGATTGGGCTCAGGAGGAGGAGGAGGAGGAGGAGATTTGGACGGCGTGGAGGACTAAGGTGTTGAGGAGTCTTGGCCAGCGTCACAAGGCTATCGTACTCAGAGCATTGCATTCATCGGTTTCAGCCCCAATACTGTCGTACCCACACAAACTATTGATATCCAAATTAAAGCTGTTGTTAAAACCGTTAAGTATGTTTTTTTGCAATAGTTGTGGGTCAGAAACCGGAAAAAAACAATGGGCTGAGTATGGTAGTCTGGTGACACTGGCCTTGGGGAGTGTTGGCTTGGCCGGACGTCTGCTGGAAGGGATGAATCGGTACACTTACGACAGGAATAGAGAGTTCATTTTCATTATCGGGGGTCAAGTCTGAGCTGTTGGGGGGGGGGGGGGGGGGTTCTGATGTGATAGTAAAGATTAGGCAGCGAGAGGTGGTAAGGGACGCCAAGGCTACTGTTGGTGTGGTGGAGGAGGTAGGACCGGGCTTGAGGCAGGATAAGTTGGGTAGCGGCGGGAGGGTGGATATTTAAGAGAACAACCTTGCAGGAGCGAAAGAACTGAGTGGCGACAACAATAGCAACTTGTCTGGTCTGGAGGGAGTAGAGGCGGAGTGAACGGCATGGAGGCACAGGTGGTCTGTGTGGGGAGAGTTTTCCGAGCAGTTATTTGTCAGGAGGAGGAGGAGGAGGAGGGATAGGCTGATGCATTCTGGCGCCGCAACAGCCACGTGGCGCCGGGAGGGGGGGAGTTCTGGCGGTCCTGGCTGGCTGGCGGCGTGGCGGTGCGTGGCGGCGTGGCAGGCCTAGAGCCCCGCCACGCCGGCCAGGCCTCAGCTCCTCAGCAGCAGCGGTCAGCCGGCTCTCCCACAGGCCTCCCCGGCTTGGCATTACCTCTGCGTGGGCGGCTCCTCGGCGCCGCGCGAGCTGGGTGCCGTGTGGCTGAGTGAATCAAGGCCGCGTCGCACACAATACTCCTCATTGACAATGGCTGACGAAATACAAGGCAGTGCAAGGCGTTGTGTAAGGAAACCACTGCCGGGCTGTCCGAGTATTTACTTTTTACTTCTTTTGTCCGATAAGCAGTCATGTTACTAATCATGTTCTTGGTTACGTTAGGGAGGCAGAGGGAGGGGTAGGACGAGGCCGGCACCCCGTGAAGTGCCAACGCGCCCCCTCCCCCTTGGTGCTGACTGCTCGCCTTGTTGGCTCACTGAGCGGTAACCTTACAGATGTGTGTATCCTCTCACCACACACACACACACACACACACACACGGTAGCTCAGTGGATAGAGCGTCTGCCTCACAACCAGAAGGACCGGGGTTCGACTCCCCGGCCGGGTGAAGATTAGTTGGGTTTATCTTCTTTCACGTGTAGCCCCTGTTCACCTAGCAGTGAGTAGGTACGCGACGTCAGGCAAGGAGTTGTGACCTCGTTGTCGCGGTGTGTTGTGTGTGAGTGGTCTCAGTCCTGCCCAAAGATCGGTACTATGAGCTCTGTGCTCTTCCGTAAGGGAACGGCTGGCTGTCTCGAGAGGGACCCGCAGCAGACCAAGAGGTGAATTACACACACACACACACACACACACACACACACACACACACACACAGACACACGCACACACACACACACACACACACGCGTTAGCTCCCAGGCGGCCGTCAACTTCCGGTCGCGGGCAGTGGCTCCTGTTGCCTCGTCAGCCTCCTTCCCTCCGCCTTTACACACACACACACACACACACACACACACACACACACACACACACACACACACACTAGCTCAGACAACTTCCTCTGTTTTACTTTCCTCATCCTCTTTTTTTCTGCTTTCACCTCCTCCTCCTCCTCCTCCTCGTCCTCCTCCTCCGTGTTTTATTCGCATACAAAGCGTCTCGGCAAAAGGGAAAAGATGTCGACTATTTTCTCTTGCATGAGACAAAAGCTGAAATACTGCCGACTCTCTCTCTCTCTCTCTCTCTCTCTCTCTCTCTCTCTCTCTCTCTCTCTCTCTCTCTCTCTCTCTCTCTCTCTCTCTCTCTCTCTCTCTCTCTCTCTCTTTCATTTTTTATTTTTTTTTTACCCTATCTGGTCTTCCCTTTTCCCCGCGAAGTTATTTTTTTTTCTTTTCCCTTATATTTACCTTTTTGTTGATTATTATTATTATTATTATTATTATTATTATTATTATTATTATTATTATTATTATTATTATTATTATTATTATTATTATTATTATTATTATTACTATTTTTATTATTTTTCCTTTCGTGCCTTGTTCAGGTTCGCTTTACTCGTCGTTCTCGTAGTTCTTTTTTGTTCTTTTTTTTTATTTCATGTTAATTGTTCCTTTATTTATTTTTTTCACCCCTGTCTGACCTTCTCTCTCCCTCCCGCCATTATCAAATATTTTCGTTTTCCTTTATATTTGTGTTTCTTTTTTCTTTGTACATTTTTTCGGCACGCTCCAGTCGCCGTTGCTGTCTTTTGTTTACCTTTGTACGTGATAATCGTCCACTTTATTTTTCCCGCTCCCAGTTATTTTATTATTCCTCATCACCGTCATTTTGTTTGCCACGTTTTGTCTTGAAGTCGTTTTTTTAAGGTTCGCTCCACTCGCCTTTACTGAATCTAGTTTACCGTTTTACATGATAATCGTCCCTTCTTCTTCCCATTCCCAGTTGTTGTACACATTCCCTCATCGCCAACTTTTTTTCTTACGTTTTTCCTTTTTTTTTCTTACGTCTCGCCTATGACGGCGATAGGTTTTCTTGGTTAGGCGTGGTGGTCGGCCCCAGCCCGTTTCGGTGCAGGCATGTGCTTTATCGTGGCGCCAACTTGCTTGGCTCATACTTCCCCCCGGGGCTCATGTTTGATCATCCTGTTGAGGGTTGATAGCTGGCCTTCAGGACAGCATGTGGGTTATCTTAGTCCTATCGGCGGCCAGCTTGTTTGTAGCTAACGGGACGCGAACCTGCGTCTTCCTGTATGCCGCGCCCGCACCTGACCACTCAGCCACCCTCTCGCCTTCACTCCCCTCGTCAGTGCAGCGCCGCTCGTCTCCGCCCCGCCTTCCTTCACATTAAAGCTCTGTTGCCGTAAAGGGCGCGCAGTCCCTCCTCGCGACCCAACGTATATAGCCAGCCTCTCAGCGCGCCCCCATTCCCTGACCCCGCCGGCCCCAAGCCTGTACTCTCCCTTCCACGTCCCCAACCTTCCTCTGGCTGTACTCTCCCCTCTCCTCTCCCCAACCCTCCCAGATCTGTACTCTCCCATCGGTCCATCGCTCCCCTCAGCCGTACATGTCCCGGTGTTACCTGCTATCTCGGCCTCAGGTAACCCAACACGCGCAAAGTTATGGTGTTCAAGGGGTAAAATATCACATTCTCTCTCTCTCTCTCTCTCTCTCTCTCTCTCTCTCTCTCTCTCTCTCTCTCTCTCTCTCTCTCTCTCTCTCTCTCTCTCTCTCGTAAGGTTGTTTATGTTCATTAAGTGTCACGTTCGCTGGTCGTGTTGTTGATCACATCTCGCAGTTTAACTTGAAATTGAAGATGAAATAATAATAATAATAATAATAAAAATCTTATAATTGCTATAGTATCGTTTTTTTTTCTTATATAGTTGAATGCCACGTTCACTTCGTAACTTTTCTGTTTTGCTCCGAGCCATCGTGCACCTCGGGGTAATGGAGGTAGTGCAAGAGGCGGCCGAAATGACACGCACGGGATGCTTTTCTCAGTTCTGTGACCAAGTCCTGCCGGCGACTACTTTGTAATGGTGGTCGAGAAGCCCATCAACACTTACCTCGGGCGTCACGAATTCCTGGGGCCCCGGAGGCAGTGCTGGGACCGGGAGGGAGTTGTCCCTAAATTTGAATTAATGCCCGTACTTATAAAGAATATGTTTCGCTTATGTGAGACATAAATCAAGAAAATGGCGGACACGGAGACGTAAGGGAAACATAACCCTTAGGTTTCAACTAAGCGGAACCTAAACTGACTTGCCAGCTACGCTCGGGGTGGAAGTAACATTGCATTCCTTAGGTCGACCTAAGCGAAGCATAACAGTCAAGATGGCGGAGGTAGTGGGTGCGCGTCTGCGGCAGCTGAGGACTTTTCGGGCACGAAGAGACGTCCTTGATGAACTTCCGGACCCGGAATTGATCAAGAGGTACCACCTGGACCGTGCAGGGATACTCTTCGTGACCGATTTGGTGCGTGAGGCCTTGACTGCTCCTACAAACAGGAACCAAGCCCTCTCCCCTGAGATGAAGGTCCTCATAACACTGAGGTATCTTGCTACGGGCAAAATGCAGCAGTGTAGCAGCGACGACTTGGGGCCTTCACAACAGACCGTCAGCAGGGTCACCCGGGAGACTGTGTACGCCCTTGCACAGCCTCATATAGTGAGACGCTTCATCAAGTTCCCTTCACTGTGCAAGAAACTCAGGTGAAGCGGCGTGAGTTTGAGGAAATTGCGGGATTCCCTGGCGTGGTAGGGGCCCTCCTGCTGCTGCTCCTGAAGAAGCTGCTGCTGCTGGTGTAGCTGCTGCTGCTGTTGCTGCTGACCTCGCTGGCTGCTGAGGGGCTCTAGAGGTTGTGGCTGGCTGTTGGCGTCCATGGCTGACTGCTGCCTTGAAGCTCGCGGGAATGTTTGTTTACATGCTTGAGGGGCTACGTCCTTAATGCTATCATTATTCCATGTGATGTTGGTCTATGCATCGCCAACAATACCCAAAAATGCTTTATTTTATTTTATACATATTTCCAATACGTCAATATGCTTTTAACATCAAAATTATACCAAATTCCAACATTTTATTTTGAGTTGGCATCCCTTTCATATGTGCAGCTCAGGGTTTGGCAACGATGTACTAATACTCGCTTATGTCGAGCTGATTATGTTGAGGGGGTGAAACGTAAGGAGGGGGGTTATGTCTCGTCATTGTTAATACTCGGATATGTCTCAGTTTACGTCTCTCTTTATAAGTACGGGCCTAGGTCCCTCACTCCTTGCCCGGCGGTCAGTGTAATTTGTAAATGTTCGCCATTTGGTGCTCAGTTCCTCGTGGCCATCTGATTTATTGTCCTACTGTAACGTAATACCTGGTGCTCATCTCCGTCTCAGTGGCCCATGAGCCCGTGGTGGATGCAAACTCGCCACCCCGGGACACAGGCTCACTGTGACATTCGGGTTACCACTTAACCTTTCTCAGGTTGCCCCGTGTGCTCATATATCGACCAGCCCGAAAGGGAGAATGAGCAGCTGGATGAGCTGGGAGCCGACTGCGCACTCTGGGATCGAACCCGGGCCCGCGGATTCGTTGTAGGGTGTGGTAACCACTACACCACAGAGGAGGTAGAGCTCAATTAGGTCTATCTATCCCTCGTTCACACACACACACACACACACACACACACACACACACACACACACACACACACACACACACACACAGTAAGATATCTCAAGTGTGTCGTCTGCATGGGTGAACGTGAATAAGGTCCGCGTGTGCGTCTTAGCCGTCCTGCGTTGTGTAAGGCGAGGCGGCGTGAGTGGCAGGTGTGTCGTGAGGCGGCGGTCCGCGGGGAGGCTTTGTGCCGCGCAGGAACGGGGACAGAAGGAGGGACACACGATGGCCGCCCCAGCAGTACCCTCGCCTCTGTGTGTATTTGTATACGTGTTTGGCGGGCGGGCGTCTTATTTCCGCCGCTAGTTAAGATGAAACGCGGCTAGGCGCGTAGCCTGGCAGCACGTGAGGTGTGTATGTATTGCCTTCATTGTTAAGGAGCAGGAAGGGTGGACGCGAGGCCTGTTGCCTCCACTGTTAAGATGCGAGGCCTGCTGATGCGTCCTGTTGCCTTCTCTGTCAATGAAGGAGGAAGGGGACGCGGCCTGTTCCTTCCTTGGCCAGCGAGGGAAGGGTGGCAGCGTATCACGGTAGCAGGGTTGACGCGCCCTGCTCCATAGAGACGCGGGGAGCCTCGTCACTCTCTGCTGCAGATATTATCAATGTTTTATGAGTGCAGACCCCCGGCCCGGCCCGCGTGGCCCCGGGCTGCAGGGCTGGACGCGGGCTGCTCGTAAAGCTGTCTGAAAATAAATACAAGGGACAACTTTCACCCCCAAATTTAGAGTCCATAAGATGTCCTTGTGGCTCTCTCGAGGGTTGGTTACCTCCATATATATATATATATATATATATATATATATATATATATATATATATATATATATATATATATATATATATATATATATATTATACTCCGGGACGCTCTGCACAGTGTCCCTTGCGCGTTGACACACACACACACACACACACACACACACACACACACACACACACACACACACACACACACGTCCTGCCTCTCCGCCTGTCCCCGCGTTGCACAACCCTTGCCTTGCACACGGGACTGACTAGGCCGCGACAGGTGAGGCGCAGCTGAGGGTCACAGGTGGGCTAGGGGTCACCAGGACACGAACCCTCAAACAACCTCCGGAGTGACTGTTTGCTGCACGCCATTGTTGTGGCCGTGTGGGGCAGCCGCCGTGACCCCGGGCGTGTGTGGGGGAGGGGGCGAGGTTGTCGTCTTAGTAGTGTATAGTGGAAAGTATTTGCAGGAGCGTCTCTACTGCATGGTACGTGAAATATTACTAATGGTAGTGATGACAATAATAATGATGGTAAGTTTCTGCATGCTTGTAGGTCCTCTGCAGGCCATCTGAGCTCGTCCTGCGGCGCCGTCAAGAAAGGCCCAAGGTTTAGGGATGTCGACAACGTTTTGAAGCCTAGAGGGAGTAAGCAGTGTAATCATTCCTCAGCTTAGTTAAAACTCTCTCTCTCTCTCTCTCTCTCTCTCTCTCTCTCTCTCTCTCTCTCTCTCTCTCTCTCTCTCTCTCTCTCTCTCTCTCTCTCTCTCTCTCTCTCTCTCTCTCTCTCTCTCTCTCTCTCTCTCTCTCTCTCTCTCTCTCTCTCTCTCTCTCTCTCTCTCTCTCTCTCTCTCACTCTCTCTCTCTCTCTCTCTCTCTCTCTCTCTCTCTCTCTCTCTCTCTCTCTCTCTCTCTCTCTCTCTCTCTCTCTCTCTCTCTCTCTCTCTCTCTCTCTCTCTCAGTTGTCTCATACATTTACTTATTTCTCAACCTATTTTTAAGCCATGCGTTGTACCCTGGTGTATAATAGGTATAAGTAAATCACAGGTGCCTATTTTAAGTTACGTATATACCTATTTATCAAGCTATTAGTAAGCCGTGTGTTATAGCTCGCTGCATAATAGGCTGAGGGAAAGCTTGAGGTGAGGGGTAATGAGGCGTGGCTGGGAGGAGGCCGAGGAGGAATGAGAATGAAGGGATTGGCAGGCAGGGTAGAGGGGGGGGGGGGGCTGTGGGTCAGGAGGAGGAGAAGGAGAAGGTCGAGAAAGTGAGCGGAAGAGGAGGAGGAGGAACGTAAGAACGTAGGAGTCTGCAAGAGGCTCCTGTGAACCTAAGCTCCCGTGTATCCAACCCCACCTAATATCACTGTCCATGAATTTATCTAATCTATTTTTGAATGTGACAATTGTATTGGCACTCACCACATGACTGCTAAGCCTATTCCACTCATCCACCACCCTGTTAGTAAACCAATTTTTGCCTATGTCCCTGTTGAATCTGAATTTATCCAGTTTAAACCCATTACTTCGTGTCCTACCCGGTTCTCTTTCCAACAAAACCTTATGAATATCCCCCTTGTTAAAGCCCTTCATCCATTTATAAACCTCGGTCATGTCTCCACGCACCCTTCGCCTTTCTAGAGAATGCAAGTTTAACTGTTTGAGTCTTTCCTCGTATGGCAAGTTTCTCAACCCCTGAATCATCTTAGTCATCCTCCTCTGCACCGATTCTAACATTTTGATATCCATTCTATAGTAAGGTAACCAGAACTGAACCGCATAGTCAAGATGAGGTCTAACTAATGCTAAATATAGTTTGAGGAAGACTTCGGCGCTTCTGTTGCTTACGCTCCTTGAAATAAATCCCAGTACCCTATTTGCTCGATTTCTAGCTTGAATGCATTGTGCCCTTGGACGGAGATCAGAGCTCACTAAGACCCCTAAATCCCTCTCGCACGCAGACCTGCTTATGGGAGTGTCATTTAAGCAATAGTTATGTGAGGGGTTGTTCCTACCTACACTCAGAATACTGCACTTCGCTACATTGAACTCCATCTGCCATTTATCCGCCCAGTCATATAATCTGTTTAGTTCATCCTGGAGAATACTAGCGTCCTGACGAGAGTCATATTTTAACAACACTCTCATCCAGGGATTGTCAGGGAGGCAGGCAGGCAGGGATGAGGTATAGGCGAGTTGTTTGGAGGAGAAAGGAGAAGGTTGAGAAAGTGAACGGAGGAGGAGGAGGAGGCGAGTCACATTTTAACAGCACTCATCCAGGGATTGTCAGGGAGGCAGGCAGGGATGAGGGAGACGGTGGTTAGGAGGAGAAGAAGGTCGAGAAAGTGAACGGATGAGGATGAGGAGGAGGAGGAGGAGGAGGAGGAGGAGGCGAGAGTCACATTTTAACATCACTTTCATCCAAATACGGGCACGCGCGCATTTCCGAAAGGTAGTTCCTAGTAATTTGTCAGAGCAGGTGACTTTTACATTGCGAGGGGCGGGGTTAGCGAGTCGATGCGCGGGGCGGGGCTGAGGCCTAGGCGGGTCTGGAGAGAGCATTGGATCAGCTGAGCGGCGGGGCGGGACGGGGCGGGGCGAGGAGAAAGAGAAAGGGGGGTGGATGCGAGTGGACGTGTGTGTGTGGAGGGAGATGTTGGTGGGGAGGGAGGAGGGGGATATGTAAGTCACCATTAGCAAGCAAGAGAAAGGCGAGATGGAGTGAGTGGGTGAATCAGTAAGAGGACATAGTTTATTTATAGTGTTTTCTTAAGGCAAGGTGACAGGCCAGGAGCAAAACAAATATAGAGAAGAAACAAAGTGCCTGGATGTGTGACGCTTTGCTATATAATAAGTGTAAACAGTATCGGGAAGCTGCCGAAAGATAGCGATGAGATTTACTTTGGAGTTTATTTTTACTGTTGAGAGACGGATTATCAACCTGTCCTTCCCTTATCTTTTCTTGCCTTCCCTGTCCTTCCCTTCTCTTCCCTTCACTTCACTTCACTTCACATCATTTCTCTTCACTTTTCTTCGTTTCCATTCCCTCCCCGTCCCTTCCCTACTCTTCCCTTCCCATTCTTCCCCTTCCTTCCCTTCTCTTCCCATTTCCTTCCCTTCCTTCTCTTCCCTGCTCTTCCTCTTCCCTTCCCATCCCATCCCATCCCATCCCATCCCTTTCCTTCCCTCCCCTCCCCCCTCCCTTCTTTTCTCTCCCTTTCCTTTTTCTTCCCTTTCCATCCCTTCCCTTCCTTAGTCTCTCAGCCGCTTTCCTCACCTGTTCTATCATCTCAGGTTAATGAAGGGAAGGGAAGGGGAGGAGAGGGAAGGATGGAGAGGTGGAGAAGTGGAGGTAAGAAGGGACGAGAGGGAAGGGAAAGCGAAGTAGTGGAGGTAAGGACGAAGAGAGAGAGAGAGAGATTTACATAGAAAATCAGACCACACAGACCCCATGGTCCAGACTAGGTGGTCTGTCCTTAAACCTAAGTGATTTTACATTAATCAGATGGCTCCAAAACGTTGCTTTTCTACTCTAGTTAATATTAAGTTCAAGGAAGTGACGGTCGAGCTTGTTTTTAAAGGAGTCAGTCGTGTTACACTGGACCACTGACGGTGGGAGCTTATTCCATTCTCGTACTACAACGTTGGTGAAGAAAAATTTGGTGCAGTCTGAATTTACTTGTCTACATTTGAGTTTTGTGCCATTGTTCCTCGTTCGCAAAGTGTCATCGATCATAAACAATTTTGTTTTGTCTACATTCGTGAAACCATTAAGTATTTTAAAACATTCGATCAGTTTTCCTCGGAGGCGACGTTTCTCAAGAGAGAACATGTTAAGGGTGGAAAGCCTTTCTTCGTAGGATTTGTTGCGCAAGGAAGGGATCATTTTTGTTGCTCGACGCTGAACACCTAGTTTAGCAATGTCCTTTGCATGGTGGGGAGACCAAAACTGTACCGCATATTCCAAGTGGGGTCTGACTAAGAGAGAGAGAGAGAGAGAGAGGGGGGGGGGGGAAGTCAGTCGTATTTTCCTCAGGCTTTTAATCAAGAGCCACTCGACGCACGAAAGAAATCCCTCATTCTCTTACACTCAACTCGGGCCCATTGTATCATTAAGTTGTTTGTCCCGACCCGTGCCCCTCCTCCTCCTCCTCCTCCTCCTCCTCCTCTCTCCTGCCTTCCCCTTCCTTTCCCGCTCTCTTTCCCCTCCTTCCCTCTCTCCTCCTCCTCCTTCCCTTCTCCCCTTTCCCTCCTCTCGCTTCCCTTACCTGCCCCATGCCTCCTGTCTCCTCCCTTCCCGTTCCTCCACTATGAATCTCCCTCCCTTCTACCCCCTCCTCCTCCTCTCCCTCCTCCCCTCTCTTCTCCCTTCTCCCTTTCCCCTCCTCCTCTCGCTTCCCTTACCTGCCCTGTGCCTCCTGCCGCCCCCTACTCTCTCCTCCCCTCTTGAATCTCCCCCTTTCACTCCTTCCTCTCCCTCTCCTCCGTTTCTTTCCTCCCTCCCTCCCCTCTCACTGCTTCTTCCATTCCCTCCCCCTCCCCCTCTTCTTTTAACCCCCTCCCCTTCCCCTCTCCCCTTTTCATTCCCCTCCCCTGCCCCTTCACCCCCCCTCCCCATCTTCCCTTTCATCCCCCTCCCCTCCCCCTTCACCCCCCTTCCCTCCCCTTTCACCACCTCTTTCCTTCCTCTGCCCTCCCCTTTCTTCCCCCTTCCGTGATCTGTTTTTTTCTTTTCCTTCCCTTTGTGTGCTGTTTTATATATTTTTCCGTTTTTTTTTCCTATCTCAAATTTGCTTTTCTTCTTTCCTTCTCTCTTTTCTATATTCCTTTCCCTCCCTCCCTCGTGATTTTCTTTCTCTTCCTTCCTTTGTATGCTGTATTTTTTTTTTCGCCCTCATGTGTTCTGATTTTTTTTTTCCTACCTCCCTGTCAACTTTATTCTCCTTCCCTCTCCTTCCATACGTTCTTTTTGATGTTCCTTTCCTTTCCTCCCTTTCTTCTTTCTTTCAAGTTTATTTTCTTTCCCTCTCCCTCCATAAGTTTTTTTTATATGTTCGTTTCCTTTTTCTCGTTATCTGATTTTCGCTTCTTCATTTTTTTCCCTCTTCATTTCTCTCATAATCTTCCTTTCCTTTCCTTCCTTCATTCATTCTCTCAACGTTATTTTCTTTCCTTCTCCCTTCATACATTTTTTTTTATGTTCATTTCCTTTCTTCCATTATCTGTTGTTCGCGTCTTCATTCTTTTTTTTCCTCTTCTTTCCTCTCATACTCTTCCTTTCCTTTCCTTCCTTCATTCATTCTCTCAACGTTATTTTCCTTCCCTCTCCCTTCATACGTTTTTTTTTATGTTGCTTTCCTTTTCTCTCGTTATCTGTTCCCTTCTTCATTCTTTTTTTCCTCTTTTTTCCTCTCCATCTTCCTTTCCTTTCCTTCCTTCATTCATTCTCTCAACGTTATTTTCCTTCCCTCTCCCTTCATACGTTTTTTTTTTTTTATATTGCTTTCCTTTTCTCTCGTTATCTGTTCCCTTCCTCATTCTTTTTTTCCTCTTTTTTCCTCTCATAATCTTCCTTTCCTTTCCTTCCTTCATTCATTCTCTCAACCTTATATTCTTTCCTTCTCCCTCCATACGGTTTTTTTTTGTGTTCCTTTCCTTTCCTTCATTATCTGTTGTTCGCGTCTTCATTCTTTTTTTTCCTCTTCTTTCCTCTCATAATCTTCCTTTCCCTTCCTTCCTTCATTCATTCTCTCAACGTTATTTTCCTTCCCTCTCCCTTCATACGTTTTTTTTTTTATGTTGCTTTCCTTTTCTCTCATTATCTGTTCCCTTCTTCATTTTTTTCCTCTTTTTTCCTCTCCATCTTCCTTTCCTTTCCTTCCCTCATTCATTCTCTCAACGTTATTTTCCTTCCCTCTCCCTTCATACGTTTTTTTTTATGTTCCTTTCCTTTCTTCCATTATCTGTTGTTCGCTTCTTCATTCTTTTTTTTCCTCTTCTTTCCTCTCATAATCTTCCTTTCCTTTCCTTCCTTCATTCATTCTCTCAACGTTATTTTCCTTCCCTCTCCCTTCATACGTTTTTTTTATGTTGCTTTCCTTTTCTCTCTTTATCTGTTCCCTTCTTCATTCTTTTTTTCCTCTCCATCTTCCTTTCCTTTCCTTCCTTCATTCATTCTCTCAACGTTATATTCCTTCCCTCTCCCTTCATACGTTCTTTTTTATGTTGCTTTCCTTTTCTCGTTATCTGTTGCTCCTTTCCTCATTCGTTAGCTTTTCCCTTTCATTCCTCTCCTAAAATTCCCTTCCCTCCCTTCCCTCCTTCTCCTACAACTTTATTTTCCTCCTCTCCTTCACACTCTTTTTAATATTCCTTTCTCTTCCTCTTTCGTCAGTTTTTCCTCATCCTTCCTCTCATTCCTCTTACCTTCCATCCCTTCCTTCCCTCCTCTTTTTCCATCTCTCCATAACTTGCCCTTCCCTTCCCTTCCCTGCTCTTCCCTTTCCTTTCCTAATTTCCCTTCCTTTCCCTTCTCCCTTCCTTATCTTCCCTTTTTCTTAACTCCTTTTCCCTTCTCATCCCTTTAATACGTTTTTTTTCCTCATCCTACATTTGTAATCTTCTTTTTCCTCTTTTTCCATCTCTCCATAACTTGCCTTTCCCTTCTCTTCCCTTCCCTTCTTCCCTTCCCTTCCCTTCCGTTCCCTTCCCTTCCCTTCCCTTCCTTTCCCTTCCCGTCCCTGCTCTTCCCTTCCCTTCCCTTCCCTTCCCTTCCCTTCCCTTCCTTTCCCTTCCCGTCCCTGCTCTTCCCTTCCCTTTCCTAATTTCCCTTTTCTTCTCTTCTCCCTTCCTTCTCTTCCCTTTCCCTTAACTCCTTTTCCCTTTTCTTTCCTTTCATACGTTTTTTTTCCTCCAACCTCATTTGTTAGCTTCTTTTTCCTCTTTTCCTTCCCTTCATAACCTGCCTTTTCCTCCCTTTTTCCCCCATCCCTCATTTGTAAGCTCTGTTCCCTCTTTTCCTCCCTTCTTTTCCCTCCTTTCCCTCATTGCTTCGTACACGTATTCCTGTTTTCCTCCCTTCGTTTCCTCCTCTCCTTCCTTCCCTTCATAGCCTCTCATTTATAAGCTTTTTTTCCTGTTTTCCTTCTTCATAACCTGACTTTTACTCATCCTTTCTTATACCTTATCTTCCTCCTTCATAACCTCTTCT
>NC_066513.1:3290522-3295522 GCF_024679095.1 Eriocheir sinensis | reverse complement strand
GAGTTGTCAGGGGCAAGGCAGCAACAAACAGCTCAGTGGTAGTGATGCACGCGGCCACTTTTTTACGCCTGAGCTCCTTCATCTCTTTGGTCTGATAACCGGGTACTAAGTTTCTCGGTTTTGGCTGAGGCGATAAGAAGATACCAAGTTTCTTCGTTTTGGGTTAAGTAAACACCGAGGAGCCGGGCCGGGGCGGGGCGGGGCCTGGCGGGGCGGGGCGGGGCGTCTACACGTATACGATGTGCCCTGTGTTGCAAGTAGCGGGGCGGGGCGGGGCGGGGTGAGGCGGGGCGGGGGAAGAGAGGTCAGGGTTTCGCTGTGGTGGCAGCATGGTTACCGCTGTCCCGACCCTCTTTCAGTCTTTCCACCGCCCGCCGCACCGCCGCCCACCCAACCGTGTATTCAGCTCCCTTGAGCCAGGAACTAGATAGTCAGTGATTGTCCTGCGCTGGGCACTCGTGTTCAGGCACCTCAGCCATGCTCACTCAGGGGAATGGGAGGCCGCCCTGCAGTGTCCGCCTAGTCTAGTGCAGGTCCCGCCGCAAGTGTCAAGACAGTATGTGGGCATGTTCGGGGCGAGGGGTTATCTCGTACGAGTATTCGGTATAAGCCTCGCCTCGGTCTGGCCGCCGCCACACCAAGATTTGTTCACGTTAAGCTCCGAGGCCAAGTGGTCGCGTGGGACTTATCATATTCATTAGTTCACATCCCTTGGTCTTGAATTTTCTCATAAATAATGATGAATTCTTATTTCTAATCTATAATATCTTCTTCCTTTATTTATAAGCCCAGTTGGTTTCCTTAGGTTGTGAAAGCTATAAACCAACTTCACCCTCCGCTCCGTGCCGTGCCGGGCTGGGCTGGGTGGAATGGACACATTTGGGGCAGCCAGGCTGGGTCACGATGTCCAGAGCAGGGCTGTCAGTGATTATAAAAAGACTCAGCTATGAAGTCCAGTTGGGAAGGGGGGCGCTCGGGGAGTTCCCTGACCATAGCTCTGCCAAATTTTATTTAATGTATACAGAACATTTGATACACGATTTCAAATTGTACGTTGTGTCGGACTACAGTATGATTGGGTTGCTAAATCGGCGCTCATGGAGCCACCACAGCCGCTACAGTCGTGATTGTGTTGTGATGACCCTCCTGCTGCTGCGGTTGAAACTGAGGACACACTCCGCATTATTTCGTCATGAGGACCCTTGGGTGAGGTTCATGTGTTCAGGAGTTGAGGCGCGTCGAGTACTCTGCAGCCAGCCATCACGGCGCGAGTGTGGCCGCGGCGTCGCGAGCCTGGTGCTTGGCGACGCTCTGGTGGGGCTGGGGGAGGGCAGATTCTCTCTCTCTCTCTCTCTCTCTCTCTCTCTCTCTCTCTCTCTCTCTCTCTCATACTCAGAAAACCCGTCACTTACGCACTCCCTACAATGTATATCTCTCTCTCTCTCTCTCTCTCTCTCTCTCTCTCTCTCTCTCTCTCTCTCTCTCTCTCTCTCTCTCTCCTCTCCTCTCCTCTCCTCTCCCATTCTCCCTCTCTCTCCGGGAAGGCAAGATGGAGACGCACGAGGAACAAATCGTCCCCTTCGTCGTTAGCGCCGGCCTGTAATCTTCTGCCCTCCGCCGCTGCCGTGCGCTGCGGGGGGCGGCGTCTGGCGCTGGCGGGATTTCAGCGCCGCGCAAAATCATATTCAGGACGCGTGGCATTATGTTAACTTTACGGCCATGTTGATGCGCTGCAGCTGCCGAGGAATGTGTGGCGGGGCGTGGCGAGGCGGCCGGATTCATGAGGTGTGGCGGCGAGGGCAGGGTGGTGGCGGCGGTGGTGTGGCGCTGACCTTGGTGGCTGGAGATAAAAATGAATAGTCGGCCACTCACTCAAGTCATACTGTATATAGCAACATGAGCGTCGAGAAACGAACAGTCGAGGAAGGTAAGGGTACTTGTAGGCTTTATCTGGCAGACAGTGTTCAGCTACTATAAAAATATTAAAAAAACTCACTCACTCAGCCATACAGTAGCAACAGCAACAGTCAGTCCTACACTAGTAACAGGAATGTACAGAAACGAATAGTGGAGGAAAATAGATATACTTGTAGGCTTTATCTGGCAGGCAGCGTTTATCTACTAAAAAAAAAAAAAAATCAGTCTCTCACTCAGCCATGCAGTAGCAACAAGTCAGTCTCCCAAGACCTACATTAGCAACAGGAGCTTCAAGAAACGAATAGCCGAGGAATGTGAGGGTACTTGTAGGCTTTCTCTCGCAGGCAGTGTTCAGCTCTTTCGATCCCACCGTCCCGGCCCGCTGAGGAGTGAATGGGAAAAATAACCCTCGCATGCACCTCTCTTTTGGCCGCACTATTTCGTTTCGCAGGAGGAGTGATTGGCGGGCTGGTGTGTTTTCTCCGTTTATTGCCCTTGAGCCGTTTCCTTTACCGTGAAAACTGGAAAAAATAACCCTCGCATGCACCTCTCTTTTGGCTACACTGTTTCGTTTCGCAGGAGGAGTGATTGGCGGGCTGGTGTGTTGTCTCCGTTTATTGCCCTTGAGCCGTTTCCTTCACCGTAAAAAAGGGTGGTGTTGCCGTGGCCTCATAACACCACACTCTCATAGGCGCCAGGACAGGAGGCAGCGCTCGTTATGTATCCAGCACGTGGCGCGGCTTAAGCTTCCTTTGTGCGCCCTGAAGGGGATCTCACGGCGCTTTTTACAGACAAGTTTGACAGGCGCGGCCGTGACATCTTTACGCGGAGGAGGAGACGCTTGTTACACGGAATAAAAGGGCGGCGCGGGGAAGGCGGTGCAGCGTGACCCACATACGAGTGAGTGTTTGTGAAAGTTTGTGTCGGGCGTCGTGAAGTGAGCGGAGTGGTGGGCTGATCAGGAGGAGGGAGTCGAGGCGCAGCGGGTACGACTTCGCTGCGAGGAATGCAGAAATGTACATCCCGTTAGATAGGCATAGGAGGCAACACAGGCAGGCTAAATGCTTCCCCAAACAGCCTCTGTCCCCCCACCCACCCCCAAACAACCTACACACCTCCCCCGCTCTCCTTGCCCTCTCCCTTCCTCTCAGAAACACCACCTAATATCTATATCTATATCTAACACTATGCGTTCTTTCACTTCTATTTCTTTCCTTTCCCTTTCCTTCGTTTCCATCTTATATTTCTCTCTCTCTCTCTCTCTCTCTCTCTCTCTCTCTCTCTCTCTCTCTCTCTCTCTCTCTCTCTCTCTCTCTCTCTCTCTCTCTCTCTCTCTCTCTCTCTCTCTCTCTCTCTCTCTCTCTCTCTCTCCACCCCACCCGTACCTCCTGCATATTCCACCTCCCTTCTCCTCCCCATCTACTTGAGGCAACTTTTTCTCGTGCACTCTGAATGATATCACTACTATTACTTCTGTTGATGCTAATGCCGCTGCTACTGGGAGGACTGTTGGTGGTACTGTTGCCGGTAAATACGGTTGCTTGCTGGTGCTGCTGCCGACAAAATGCAAAGGATGAGAGCTTTCTGTGTCTTAGAATTGCTGGTGCGCTTGTTACTGATGGCGACGGACATGTATATTAGGGTGAAGGTGGCGTGTTAGTATTACCATCAACGATTGCTTTATTAACTGTAATCATAGGTTTGTTGTGCTGAGAGAGAGAGAGAGAGAGCATAATTGAGCTAAAGATACACTTTTTTTACGTTTCTGCCAATTGCGCTGGTATGCTTTCTTAGTGGTGGGTCCTGATAGTCGACCCCAGCCTGTTATGGTGTAGGCAAGTGTTTTTAGTGGCGCCATCTCAGCTCATGTGCCCCCCGGAGCTCATATTTGATCCTCTCATAGGGAGAGAATCTAGAGGCCGGATTGATAGGTGGTGTTCAGGACAGCATGCGGGTAGACTTTTAGGCCACGCGCCGGTGACTGAAAAATCCCAGTTGTTGCGGTGGGTGAACCCGCTGTTGTTGTTGTTGTTGTTGTTGTTGTTGTTGTTGTTGTTGTTGTTGTTGTTGTTGTTGTTGTTGTTCTTCTTCTTCTTCTTCTTCTTCTTCTTCTTCTTCTTCTTCTTCTTCTTCTTCTTCTTCTTCTTCTTCTTCTTCTTCTTCTTCTTCTTCTTCTTCTTCTTCTTCTTCTTCTTCTTCTTCTTCTTCTTCTTCTTCTTCTTCTTCTTCTTCTTCTTCTTCTTCTTCCATGTCCCGCAGTTGTTGATTTATATATATTCTTATCTTTATCAGTAAAATAACTTAATATGAAAACGGCCAAGTGGAGGAGGAGTAGCATTTTGTTGTTGTTATGTAACTAATGAAAGAGGAGCAAGATGTGGAAAACTATTGAACCTGTAAAAGAAACACTTGTCTCTTATGTATTAAGTGGCGGTGTGTGAACTGGGGAGGAGGAGGAGGAGGACGAGGGCGAGTAAGAAGAGGAGGAGGAGGAGATGGAGGAGGAAAAAAAAAAGGAGAAGGACAAGGGCAAGGATGAGGAGGACGAGGACGAGGAAGAAGAGAGGAGAAGGAGGAGGCGGAGGAGGAGGAGGAGGAGGAGGAGGAGGAGAGGGAGGAATGAAGTAAAAGCAATAGGATCAAAAGTTAAAGGAGGAGGAGGAGGAGGAGGAGGAGGAGGAATGAAGTAAAAGCAATAGGATCAAAAGTTAAAGGAGGAGGAGGAGGAGGAGGAGGAAATACACACACACACAAAAAGGCTGGGATAAGCGGGTCGGGAGGCACCTTCTCACGCCACCTTCAGTGCCCGTGGCGTGAGTGGCCCCGCTTCCCCCCGTCGCCCGTTAATGCCCCCTTGACGGACATGACGCCCTCAATGCCGCCGCCGGTTACGTGGCTCCCCAGGAAGACTTTTTTTCCACTGGAGGAGTTCTGAAACCTGTCGACACACTGAAGGTCATGCTTAGTTTATCTGTATCTAGCTCTGTCTGTTTTCCATGTGTGTCTGTCTTTCTGTCTGTCTACCTATCTGTCTATCCATCCGTCGCTCACTTTTAAGGCCATATCAGATAAAGGGAGGGATT
>NC_066513.1:3273022-3288022 GCF_024679095.1 Eriocheir sinensis | reverse complement strand
CCTCACACCCCCATCCGCTGTTTGTATGAGAGGGGAAGTAGAGGGTAGAAAGCTCAGTGCAGTGAAGGGAAGGGAAGGGTTGTTGAGGTGTAAGGATGAGGAGGAGGACAGTGAGAGAGGGAAGGCGAGAGTGAGAGTAGCTACAGGTGGGCGGGGCGGGAGAGGATCAGGTAGCCGGTAACAACATCCCTGGCGCTGCATTCACGCTAACCACTCATTTCCTCGACACCTGACTGGGGGATTATGAGCAGGGAGAGAGAGAGGGGGAGCGGGGGCGGGTCACGTGGCCGGCCGTCCTGGTATCAGCCTCAGCGTCTCGTTTATCGTTATTGGTGTTCGCCGGCGTTGTGGTGACGCTCGTGGTCGCCGCCGCCGGCTCGGTCATCAGCGGTGTACAAGTGGCGGCGAGGTTATCAGCGTTCTTCTTCATCTTCCTCATCTGTATCGTCATCCCCTGTTCTTTTTCAAGTGTTATCATTGCTGCTTTGTTATCATTACTACTATCACCACCACCACCACCACCTCTACCACTACCACTACTACTACTACTACTACTACTACTGTTACTACAACTACATACTTCTGTTACTACTACTACTGCTACTACTAGCGTTACTACTATTACTACTACAACTTCCTAAGCGTCTTTCCTGCAGCAGTGCCTGGCGGGGCAGGTCAGAGACTGGAGGCAGGCCGGGAGTGGCCGGCATCATCACCGCCAGTGCGGGGCGGGACACAGTGGTAGTCATGAGAAAGCAATCGTCCGCCGGGTGCCGGGGGTTACTTGAACTCACTCCTACGCCTGCTGAGTGTACGCCGCCGGCCTGTGTCGCCTGCGGGCTGCGGCTGAGTGCCCGGAGGTTCTGCCCATGGAGGCCACACCCGCGCCGCCCGCACCGCCCGACACCCGACACGGAGATGAGTGTCTCGTTAACCCTCACCCCCGCGGCGCTCGACACACCCCGCGGATCCGGTGTCCCTTGCAACAGGTGAGGCGGGAGGTCTGCCGCCACAGCTGGACCCTCAAGGCCACGCAGCACCTCCAGGGCTTATTGCTGTACGTCCTTGTCAGCCCTCGCGGCAGTGGACGCGGCGGGCGAAGGCGGGCTGGCTCGAGACACTGACGCACGGCACAACAGGGTCCTCGAACCACCGCGCCCTCACTGCACCTCCCGCGGCGGCTCTCTGCCTCCCGCTAAGGACGCCGCAAATAAATTCAATGTCAGGCCAAACAAAAGGCTGACTGAAATTATTTTGCCGCGGCGAGTGTCCAGCCGCCGGGCAGTGCAGGCACCGAGGCGCTAAACGGGCGATCAGGCGGGCTCGGGGGCCTCGTCCGTCATGTGTACGTGCGTGCGGTAAAGCAGCGCAACGCATGGTCTCCGGGGAGTGATGTTAACGCGTGGGTGTTATCACGGCGCTTATATGGTCCTGGTGAGGCCCCGCCGGGCTGTGGCATGAAGGTCTGGCGCGGGCCGCATTGTTGTGGCCGCCGACGCTGTGCACGGAATGACAGTAATCTTCGTCAGGCTGGACGCGGGAGGGAAGGTGCATGGGCTGCGATCCAGGAGGTGCGCAGCGGCACGAGTCCGGCCACAAATGACGACCCGGCGAGTGAGACATCAGCGGCGCTGTTAGTGTAGAGGGGAGGGAGGGCGAGCATCGGTGATCCACGGCGCTGGCCGCTTAATAGTCAATGGATGCAGACTCGCACTGGTTTGATAGTATCGCTGATAACTGGAATATGTTGTCCAGCCAGACGATTAACACAAGCACTAGAAAGCCTTAAGTGCATGATGCGTGGGCAGGCGGGGGCTGGGGCGTGGGCGGGCGGGGCAGCGGCGGTCCTGCTCCGAGGGTCCACATCAAACTGGTTCCCGCCGTCCCTCCGGCCGGCGTGCGTGTGGGCAAAGGCGGAGTGTTTCTTCTTCTTTGTTAATGCCCGCGACTTTACGACTGGTGAAGAGATTACGGAGAAGAGCCGACAAATGAGGGAAAACAGCCGGGGCAAAAGTTGGTTGTTATTCGTTTATATCGTGTCCATGCAGTAATAATGGCAACACTCAGATAGCAATTACCAGAACATCCTTATTCATATTCATCCAAATGATAAGCAGATGAATCCGCAAATATGACAAGTAGTGGGACAGGCAGTGGATAAAGCTGTCACTTCAGGTTAGGAGCGGCGGTGACGGCGTGTTGGCAGGGGCGCGAGGCGGAGCAGAGTTACCAAAGAAAAGCAATTGCCGCGATGTTGTGCAACGACGAGTGGCGGGACGCGGCCCAGATTACACAGAGAGAGAGAGAGGAGAGAGAGAGGAGAGAGAGAGGAGAGGAGAGAGGAGAGAGGAGAGAGAGAGGAGAGAGAGAGAGAGAGAGAGAGAGAGAGAGAGAGAGAGAGAGAGAGAGATGGCGGCTGTCCGTGTTGTCCTGTCGGGGGGCTACATTCGTGTCATTCAACATTTGCTGCGGTCGCTTGAGGTGACGGAACTTGTCAGGGCGTCCTTCAGGACCTGTGCACGTACATGTTGTGTGTGTGTGTGTGTGTGGGTGTGTGTGTGTGTGTATATATATATATATATATATATATATATATATATATATATATATATATATATATATATAGATATATATATATATGTATATATATATATATATATATATATATATATATATATATATATATATATATAAAACACATACATCCCTAAATACATTCATTCACTTATATAATGCAAACCATGATAAAGTAAATGTAAACGGGAAAATTACTTTGAACGTGAGCAGTCACTTCGTAACTGTGTCATGGCGACTACGTTTTCATTTTTAAATCCTAAAAAAAAAAAAATATGATATAAATTTTCTAATAATTGAGGCTTTGTGCTTCCCTGAAGCAGCTCGATGAATGGGTGACTGGACTGATCGGCCGCTGAACACTGCAGGGCTGGTCCAGACTAGAGGACGGGGCACGGCGTGCAGGGTGAGCACTGCGGCAGTGTCCGCCGCGGGACACGTAGGCATTCATGGGCTGGAGCACTGCGAGACGCTCGGCGGATCAGTGTGTCGGTGACGCGGTCAGAGTCCTGTGGCGGTGTGTCGTGGCTGTTGTGGTGGCGTCGTGGGGGCCCGCGGACCCCCGCCAACATGTGTGGAGGGGGGCGAACGAGTGTCTTCACGGGCTGATGGTGTGTCGCCTGTCACTGGCCTGTGTGTGTGTGTGTGTGTGTGTGTGTGTGTGCACTTTTTACTGTAATTAGTAGTCTGTGGTGTCAGGATGAATCATCTTGCCTTCTTGGTGGGGACGTTTGACGTTGGCATCATGATTGTATTCGACGTATTGTTGTTATTGTTGTTTGTTGTGACGTTTCGTCAATACGCCCAGCAAAACAACCTTCCCCCAGGTGCTGAGCGTGGCGTGGGCAGTGGCCATCCGTGCCAACCTTGTGCACGTGATCCATTATTAATTACCCGCACACGGCCAAGGCGTCGCGCTGCCGTCACCTTACCAAGCAGCAGCAGCACCCTCGCCCTCGCCGCCCCGAGCAGCGGCAGCAGCAGTAGCCAACTCCCCTAGACTCTGACTTCCGGCCTCTCGCGGAACAGTAACCGTCCATAGGTCGGTTTTCTCAGACGCTTCCGCCTCTCCCATCAACCATTTCCTAAATCTGCAAAGGATATCAATAGGGTTCCAATGAGTTGTTTTAGGTCTATGGTACAGAAAAAAGGTCAAACTACCACCCGTCTTAAAACTACCCATAGGTATATCCAGAAACCGTAGGAAAGCCTCGTCAAATGTACGTACTTGGCGTCGAAATGTTTAAAAGTGTGTCCCTTATTGCCCCTTGCTGTGAGCCTCTCGCAGCTCGGTCCTGCTCTTTAGGAGAACGTACACGGTTGTTCTTTAACCATTTCGTCTGCACGACTTTTCTTTCTGCCGCTGTATAGTATCCCGGGTTCCTGCGCCGCTCCCAACACTGCCTCTCTTTACAGTTTACACACTGCCTCGCCGCTCACGTCACAAAGTGTCGCGTAGTGTCCCTGGTCGTGTCGCTGCCTGCCATGCGTGCTGCCCATCAGCCGCAGGAATCACCACACCAGAGCGCCACTGATTGGTGCCTCGCCTCATGTTTTCTTGAGTTCGCCAACATGGTCATTAATATTTAATGAGCCCAGCGGCAGGACTGGAGGAGACGCGACAAGTTGAGATAAAACCACACACTGATGCCCAATTTGTCAACGTTCTCGAGTGTGCGGCAACATTCTACTTAGCGAGGCAGCAGCTGGTCGGTGTGTCGTTGTCCTGGCGGGCCTGCTGAACGGCTGCTTGGGAGGCAGCATGAACACTGCCAATGAACACTAGTAGAAAGCAACGATGTATTTTGTTATTCCTCCCTGTGTCGAGTGTGTGATTAATGCTTTGTGTCTCCCGCAGGTATGTGACGACCACCCCCACCCCCGCCCGGCCTGTGAGTAGAGAGAGAGGGAGGGAGAGGAGAGGAGAGGAGAAAAAAGAAAAAGAGGAGAGGAGAAGAGAAGGGAGGGAGAAAGAGGGAGCGTGTGTGTGTGTGTGTGTGTGTGTGTGTGTGTGTGTGTCGTCTAATCAGAGAATGTAAATGTCGTATATCTACCGATGGCCACGCGGCGTGCTGTGTGGCGTCGCGGGGCGTCCCTGGTGATGCCATCGGCTGCATTGTCAGTGGCGGTGCTGGTCGTGCTGTTGACGTCACGCCCCCCTCCCACTCCCCTTGCCCCCCTCCCACTCCCCTTGCCCCCCTCTCCCCCTCGCCCCCCCTCCCCCTCCCCTCCCCTCGCCTCCTCCCAAGCCCAGCAACACACCCTCACTTCTCCCTCCCTCCTTCACTGTCCTCAGAATTTCCTCACCATCCTTACCACACCTCCCCTCCCCTCATTCCCCTCTCTTTCACACACCATCCCCATCACTCTTCCCTTACCCTCCCCTCACCCCCATCACTCTTCCCCTCCCTTCCCCTTACTTCATCTCCACCACTCTTTACTACCTCTTTGCCTCCTCTCCCCTCACTCCCACCCCTCTTCCCCCCTCCTCCTCCTCCTCCTCCTCCTTCTCCCCATTTCCCCTCCCCCTCTCCCTTGTCACTTATATCAAGTAGCCAGAGAGAGAGAGAGAGAGAGAGAGAGAGAGAGAGAGAGAGAGAGAGAGAGAGAGAGAGAGAGAGAGAGAGAGAGAGAGAGAGAGAGAGAGAGAGAGAGAGAGCACTAGCAACCCCTCCCCCCCCCTCCCTCCCTCCCTTCTTTTCAGCCTTCACAACAGCCGCAATGAACATCAACGGCAGGTGAGGCGAGGCATACGTATTCACCTGCCAAGAGGGGGGAGGGGGGGGGTTCTGACACACACACACACACACACACACACACACACACACACACACACACAGGTAGGTATAGTTTATGGACCACAAATTTCAGGTCTCTTTACATATTACAATAATTTTTTTTGTTATGGTAATTCACAAACCACAAAATGTTAAGGAATTGAACAGAAGCAAGAACAACACACACACACACACACACACACACACACACACACACACACACACACACACACACACACACACACACAGATAGATGGTTTTATTGGCAAGAAATTTGAGATCTTAACCTTGCAGTCATATTTTTTTTGTCACAGTCGAGCAGAAACCACAAGCTATAAAGGAAATTAACGTGATAAATTTTCCTAAAGTCACACACACACACACACACACACACACACACACACACACACACACACACACACACACACACACACACACACACACACACACACACACACACCTGTCTCACCTAATTGCACCGTCGGCCAGGGCAACACCTAATCACGCTCTTACCTGGCGGACCTGGGAGCGTGTGTGGAGGTCGTGCTTGTGACGTCACGGGCGGCACACACACACACACACACACACACACACACACACACACACACACACACACACACACACACACACACACCTTGCAAGCACATCCATCTGATCTGTCTGTAATTGCAAGGAGAAATGAGAGAGAGAGAGAGAGAGAGAGAGAGAGAGAGAGAGAGAGAGAGAGAGAGAGAGAGAGAGAGAGACGGGTGGGGGGGTGGGGGGGACGAAAGGAAAGAGACGAAAGGGAAACAGACCAACAAGGGGGAAGGAAACAAACGAATGAGGGGATAATAGGGGAAGGAGGAACACGAAAAGAGAAGGGAAAGATGAATAAGGAGAGAAAGGAACGAATGAGGGAGAGGGAAAAATGAAGGGGAAAGGAGCAATTGAGAAAAGAGTGGACTGATAAAAGGGAGACTAGGAGGAACGCTGGAAGAGAATTGGAAAGAAAAGAAAAAGAAACGATTGAGGGAGAGGAAGAAAAAGAGAGGAAAGTGATAGAGAGAGATGAGGAACACGTGAAGGGCAAAAAAAGGAGAAGGAAAAAAAAGAGAAGAATTAACGAAGGAGAAAGGAGGACAAAAAGAGAAGAAAGAGGTAGAAAGGAGAAAGTGGTGAAGGGAAGGGAAGGAGGAAGAGGAAAGAAAGGGGGAAGGAGGGAAGGGA
The DNA here is from genome assembly GCF_024679095.1 of Eriocheir sinensis. Classification (NCBI taxonomy): domain Eukaryota; kingdom Metazoa; phylum Arthropoda; class Malacostraca; order Decapoda; family Varunidae; genus Eriocheir; species Eriocheir sinensis. The sequence goes on along the minus strand of NC_066513.1, from coordinate 3,281,462 downwards.
AAGGAAAGGGGAGGGGAGGGGAAGGAAAGAGAATGGGCGAAGGGGTGAAGGGAAGGGAAAGAGGAGAAGGTAGGAAAGGAGGAAGGAGTGAAGGGAAGGGAAGGGAAAGAGGAGAATGAGAGAAGGGAGGAAGGAGTGAAGGGAATAGAAGGAAGGAGAGAAAGAAGATTGCCCTGAAGGAAAGAGCAAAAAGAGAAAGAAGAAGAAATGATTGAAGGGAAGGGAAGGGGATAGGAAGGAACGCATGAGGGAAAAGAAGAAAAAATGAAAACAAGAAGGTGGTAAAGAGAGAGAGAGGAGAAAAACATGAAGAGAAGGGAAGGGAAGAGAAAGGAGAGAAAGGAGCGGATGAGGGAAAGGGAAAATGACGGAGGAGGGGGAGGGGAAAGTTTGGGGGCCGGAGGGAAATATACCAATGGTTCTCAGGGGTGCAATTTCAGGAGAGAGGAGAGGAGAGGAGAGGAGAGGAGAGAAGAGAAGAGAAGAGAAGAGAGAGAGAGAATTAGTAAATATTTATACATGTAATGCTAACAAAGATGTGTCTCATCACCCCATGTATCATCTCGAGAGAGAGAGAGAGAGAGAGAGAGAGAGAGAGAGAGAGAGAGAGAGAGAGACAGCATTATTTACGCCTGGCCTGCTAATGGGCGTCACTCTGTTCTCATCAAGGCGTAATTGGGCTCGCGGATAAGTGATTCAGAGCCGCCGCGCTAATCCGCCCAGGCCCGCCCATCACTCTCTGCCGGGCGGGGCTCTCTACTGCGACGCTTCCCTTTGTGCTCTTCTTCCTTTTAAAACATCTGTACTTTCTCTTGCACTTTTTTATCTCCTTCATCAACTTCCCGAACTTCAACTTCCCCTACTTTTCTATCGTCATCTACGGCTCTCTCGAAATGCTGTCACTCTTCCTTTGTGCTCTTCTTCCTTTTAAAACATCTGTACTTTCTCTTGCACTTTTTTATCTCCTTCATCAACTTCCCGAACTTCAACTTCCCCTACTTTTCTATCGTCATCTACGGCTCTCTCGAAATGCTGTCACTCTCCCTTTCATCTCTTCTCCCTTTTAACCCGGTAGCAGCGACGGGCCAAATTTGTGGCTTTACCCGTGTACCAGCGACGGGCCACATTTTTGCCTTGATATAAACCCCCAAAATAGATGATGCATAAATTGATCACAAATGCGTTGATATATATTATGAAAGGGTTTGCGTGAGTGATGTTTTTTGTTGTTTTTTTTAATAATTTTTCTCGCTTAGAGGGACCTTTAAAAAACATGATCACTGCAGCTACCAGGTTAAATTGGCTCTACTTTCCTCCCTACACTCTTTTCCTCCTCCTTATCTTCCCCTATTTCTTGTCCTCCCTCATGTTCGCCTTGCTACTTTCCTCTACTTTCTTCCTCTTCCATCTTCACCACTCAAAATCTTGTCACTCTCCCTTTCTGCTCTTCTTCCTTTTAAATTAGCTCTACTTTCCTCCCTACACTTTTCCTCCCCCCTTATCTTCCCCTATTTCTTGTCCTCCCTCATCTTCGCCTCGCTACTGTACTCTACTTTCTTCCTCTTCCATCTTCACCACTCAAAATGCTGTCACTTTCCCTGTCTGCTCTTCTTCCTTTTAAAACTTCTTTCTTTCTTACACTCATTCTCTTCCCTTAACTTCGCCTACTCCCTTTTCTCTCTCATCTTCGTCTCGCTACTTTCCTTGTATACTTTTCTTCCTGTTCCATCTTCACCGCTCTCAAAATGCTGTCACTCTCCGTTTCTGCTCCTTTTCCTCTTAAAACATCTGTACTGTCCTTCCTATACACCCATTCTCTTCCCTTAACTTCCCCTACTCCCTTTTCTCCCTCATCTTCGCCTCGCTACTTTCCTACCTATACATTTTTTCATCTTCTATCTCCGTCACTCTCCCTTAATGCTCTTCTAAGCTCTAACACATCTCTACTTTCTTTCCTTCAGTCTTCTGCCTCCTCCCTCAACTTGCCCTACTCTTCTTCCTTTTAAAATATTTCTACTTTTTTTTTCCTGTACTTTTCCCTCCTTATCTTCAATGCTCTCTAAGTAAAAGCCGTTTTTCTCCCTTTCTGCTCCTCCTCCTCGTAAAATATCTCTTCCTTATTTCCTTCAGTCTTCCTCCTCCTCCCTCAACTTGCCCTCCTCTTCTCTCTCATAATATTTCTACTTTTTTTTTCCTGTACTTCTCCCTCCTCATATTCGATGCTCTAAAAGCTGTTAGTCTCCCTTTCTGCTCTTCTGCCTCTCTCAACTTGCCCTCCTCTTCTCCCTCTTATAATATTTCTACTTTTTTTTATCCTATATTTTTCCTCCCTCTTCATATTCAATCGTCATTAAAAACCGACACTCCCTTTCTGCTCTTCCTCCTCGTAAAACATCTCTACATTCTCTCGTTCAGTCTTTTTCCTCCTCTCTCAACTTGCTAGTCTTGTCCCTCCTAAAATATTTCTACTTTTTTTTCCTGTACTTTTCCTCCCTCCTCATATTCGATGCTCTCTAAAAGCTGTTAGTCTCCCTTTCTGCTCTTCTTCTGCCTCTCCTCTTTGCCTCCTCTCCTCCCTCCCTCTTATTTTTTTTGTTTTTCCTCCCTCCTCATATTCCATGCTCTCTCTAAAAGCCGTCACTCTCTGCTCTTCCTCCTCGTAAAACATATCTACTTTCTTTCCTTCAGTCTTCCTCCTCCTCCCTCAACTTCCCTTCCTCTTATTCCTCTTAAAACACTTTCCACTTATTTTCGTTACACTTTCTTACTCCTCTTTTCCTGGCTATCTTCCTTTCTTTATTTATTTCGTTTACTCTTTCCTTCCCTTCTCTTTCCTTTCTTATTTCACATCTTCCTCTCCCTCTGTGCTTTCTTCAATCGCTGTTCATCCTCCCTTTCCACTTCCTTCGTTACACTTTCTTAACCACTTTTTTTTTCCTGGTTAACTTCCTCTCTATATTTCTTTCGGTTACTCTTTCCTTCTCTTTCCTTTCTTATTTCACATCTTCCTCTCCCTAGCATTCTTCACTCGCTGTTCATTCTCCTTTTCCACTTCCTTCGTTACACTTTCTTAACCACTTTTTTTTTCCTGGTTAACTTCCTCTCTCTATCTCTTTCGGTTACTCTTTCCTTCTCTTTCCTTTCTTATTTCACATCTTCCTCTTCCTATATGCTTTCTTCAATCGCTGTTCATCCTCCCTTTCCACTTCCTTCGTTACACTTTCTTAACCACTTTTTTTTCCTGGTTAACTTCCTCTCTATATTTCTTTCGGTTACTCTTTCCTTCTCTTTCCTTTCTTATTTCACATCTTCCTCTCCCTATGCATTCTTCACTCGCTGTTCATTCTCCTTTTCCACTTCCTTCGTTACACTTTCTTAACCACTTTTTTTTTCCTGGTTAACTTCCTCTCTCTATCTCTTTCGTTTACTCTTTTCCTTCTCTTTCCTTTCATTCCTTTCTTCTCCACCTCAATCGTTTCCACTACATTCTTCACTCGCTGTTCATCCTCCTTTTCCACTTCCTTCGTTACACTTTCATAACCACTTCTTTTCCTGGTTATCTTTCTCTCTTTATCTCCTTCGTCTATTCTTTTCCTTCTCTTTCCTTTCATTCCTTTCTTCTCCACCTCAATCGTTTCCACTGGTTTCTCCACTCGCTGTTCATCCTCCCTTTCCACTTTCCTTTCGTTACACTTCTTTACTCTTCTTTTCCTTGTTATCTTCCTCTCTTTACTTCGTTTTCACTTTCTTTCTCTTCCTCGTTTTATTGTCTCACGTCTTTCTCACTTCGTCTTTTTATTCCACTTCTTTCAGTTGCGTTTATTCCTTTTTTCCACATTTTCCTTTATTTGTCTTTACTTTTCCTTCCCTTTCTTTTGTTTCCCCTTCCCTTTGGTTTCCTTCTTTACATTGTTATCTACGTTCATCTTCACCCTTTTCATTTATCGTATTGTCACCTCTCCTTCTCTTCTTCTTGGTCAGTGTTCCTCCCTCCCACTGCCCACTTCCCTTTTCCTTCCTTTCCCCCTGCACCCTTTCCCCTCATTTATAAGTTTGCCCTTCCGTCTCCTTCCCTTCCCTTCCCTTCCATCTCCTTCCCTCCCCCTCCCTTTTCTGTTTCCTGCCTACCCTTCCTTCTCCTTCCCTTCCATCTGATCCCCTCCCCTTTCCCCTTCCTTCTCCTTCCCTTCCCTTCCCTTCCATCTCCTTCCCTCCCCCTCCCTTTTCTGTTTCCTGCCTCCCTTTCCTTTTCCTTCCCTTCCATCTGATCCCCTCCCCTTTCCCCTTCCTTCTCCTTCCCTTACCTTCCCTTCCATCTCCTTCCCTCCCCCTCCCTTTTCTGTTTCCTGCCTCCCCTTCCTTCTCCTTCCCTTCCATCTGATCCCCTCCCCTTTCCCCTTCCCTTCCATCCCCTCCCCTTCCCCTTATCGTCTCCTGCCTCCCTTTCCCCCTCCCATCTCCTTCCCTCTGCTTCCCCCTCCCGTCGCCTTCCTCTCCCTTTCCCTTTCCTCCCTACCCCCTTCCCTCCCCTTCCTCCCCTCCCCCCCCTCCCCTTGGTGTTCCTGGTGGCGGGGGAAGCGGCTGTTGTGTTCCTTTATTATTCATCAAGGCACGTGTGGAATTCCTGCTCCAGACATGTGAGAGAGTGAGAGAGAGAGAGAGAGAGAGAGAGAGAGAGAGAGAGAGAGTGTAAAGGTCAGTAAAGGCGTGTAACTTTGGGAGTGAGAGGAAGGCGCGGGCGTGCTCACTCGGCCTCTCACGATACTCCCTCTCTTCTTTCCCTCCCTTCCTCCCTCCCTCCCTCTCCTTTCTCCCCCCCTCCCCCCTCTCTCTCCCCCCTTTTCTCTCCCCTCTCCCCCTCCCCTCACACGCCTGGCTTATTTTTATCCCTCCTCTCGCACCTCCTCTCTCTCTCTCTCTCTCTCTCTCTCTCTCTCTCTCTCTCTCTCTCTCTCTCTCTCTCTCTCTCCTCCTCCTCCTCCTCTTCCTCATCCTCTTCCTTTTCTTCCTTTTCCTCTTTCGCTTAGCTTTATCATCCACATCCTTCTCCACTTTTTTCTACCACATTTTTTTTTCTACTCTTCCTCCTCTTCCTCTTCCTCCTCCTCTTCCTCCTTTTCTTCTTATTCTTGTAGTATTATAATATTCTTGCTTCTCCTCCTCTCCTTCCTCCTTAAATCTTAGTTACCGTAATTGAAATAGGAGAGAGAGAGAGAGAGAGAGAGAGAGAGAGAGAGAGAGAGAGAGAGAGAGAGAGAGTGTTCAAATCTCACCGTAATGTTGAAATTTAGCAATACACTGTTATGATCAAAGATAGTCAACACCCTCCCTCCTTCCCTCCCTCCCTCCCTTCCCTTTCCTTCCTCCTCTCCTTCCCTTCTCTCCTCCACTCTTCTTTACCTGTCTACCTGTGTCCCTACCTACCAACCTCTATTCAATATTTATACGTTTTTTGTCTGTGTGCTTGTCTATTCCTCTGTCTTTATATCAAATTGCTCTATCTGTCTGTCTGTGTCTGTCTATATCAAAATGCTCTGTCTATGTCTATATGTCTGTCTGTCTATGTCTATCTGTGTCTCTATAACAAATTGCTGTCTGTGTGTCTGTCTCTATATTGAATTCATGTCTGTCCTTTATCTGTTTCTACCAATCTTCTGTTTTTGTCTGTCTACATTTTGCTGGCTGTCTTTGTTCTCTCTCTCTCTCTCTCTCTCTCTCTCTCTCTCTCTCTCTCTCTCTCTCTCTCTCTCTCTCTCTCTCTCTCTCTCTCTCTCTCTCTCTCTCTCGTATTTTCCTCCTGCCTTCTTGAATAATGCATTGCTGTGTTGAAAGATTCCCCCCTCCCCCTTCTCCCCACCCACCCTTTCCCTCCCACTTTTCCTTCCCCATGCTGAGTCAGATCCTGGGGGCAGGGGCCGTTGGGGGGGGGGGGGGGATGGGAAAGAATGGAAACAAGGGGTGAAGGAGAAACGAGATAATGTTTGATGATGACGAGGAGGAGAAGAAGAAGAAAAGGCGAAGAAAAAGAAGAAAAAGGAAGGAAGAGGAGGAATTAAACGTTTGGTGGAGGAACGTTTAGTGGGTGAATATTGTGTTTGTGGGTGATGGGTGACCTGAGCTGTACGTGGGTGAAGGGGGGGGGGGGGTGACGTGGTTGAAGAATAGATGGCTCCGAGAAGGCTTACATAACACACACACACACACACACACACACACACACACACACACACGCCATTGTTAGTCCGGTCTTCTATTGTGGTATCCTTCAATTTAGACTCTCTCTCTCTCTCTCTCTCTCTCTCTCTCTCTCTCTCTCTCTCTCTCTCTCTCTCTCTCTCTCTCTCTCTCTCTCTCTCTCTCTCTCTCTCTCTCTCTCTCTCTCTCTCTCTCTCTCTCTCTCTCTCTCCAATATTTAGTTTCCAAGTGGGTGAAAGACGAGTAAAAAGAGGAGGAGGAGGTGAAGAAGCAGAAGAAGAAGAAGAAGAAGAAGAAGAAGAAGAAGAAGAAGATGAAGGAGGAGGAGGAGGAGGAGGAGGATTCAGGGCAGTAAAGAAAAATAAAGGAGTAGAGAAGGGGAAGGAAGGAAAAAGAAGAGGAAGGAAAATAAGGAAAAGTTGAAGTGAATGAGAGAGAGAGAGAGAGAGAGAGAGGAAATGGAATAAGAGGATAAGAGAAAAAGGAATTTTAAGGATGTGCCAGGAATGAAAGAGAGAGAGAGAGAGAGAGAGAGAGAGAGAGAGAAAAGAAAGGAAGGAAGGGAAAGGAAAATAAGGAGTGTTCGTGAAAGGAAGAAAAAGTAAAGGAAGGAAACAGAATTACAAGAGAAAGTTACCAAAGGAGAAAGAAATAATATAGCAAAAGAAAGAAAGGAAGGACGACTGAATAGAGCTACTGAAAGGAAGAAAAGGGAAAGAGGAGAAGAGGAAACAGAATAAGTGAAAGGAAGGGAATGGAAAGAGGAGGAAACAATATTACAAGAGAATGTTGGCAAAGGAGAAGGAGGTAATGTTAAAAGAAAGGAAGGAAGGAAGAATATGCGAGCTATTGAAAGGATGAAAAGGGAAAGGAGAGAGGAGAAAACAGAACTAGTGAAAGGAAGGGAATTGAAAGAGGAGGAAACAATATTACAAGAGAATGTTGGCAAAGGAGAAGGAGGTAATGTTAAAAGAAAGGAAGGAAGGAAGAATATGCGAGCTAGTGAATGGATGAAAAGGGAAAGGAGAGAGGAGAAAACAGAACTAGTGAAAGGAAGGGAATGGAAAGAGGAGGAAACAATATTACAAGAGAATGTTGGCAAAGGAGAAGGAGGTAATGTGTTCAAAGAAAGGAAGGAAGGAAGAATATGCGAGCTAGTGAATGGATGAAATGGGAAAGAGGAGAAGAGGAAACAGAACTAGTGAAATAAAGGGAATTGAAAGAGGAGGAAACAATATTACAAGAGAATGTTGGCAAAGGAGAAGGAGGTAATGTTAAAAGAAAGGAAGGAAGGAAGAATATGAGAGGTAGTGAATGGATGAAAAGGGAAAGAGGAGAAAAGGAAACAGAACTAGTGAAAGTAAGGGAATGGAAAGACGAGGAAACAATATTACAAGAGAATGTTGGCAAAGGAGAAGGAGGTAATGTTAAAAGAAAGGAAGGAAGGAAGATTATGCGAGCTAGTGAATGGATGAAAAGGGAAAAGGGAGAGGAGAAAATGGAGATAGTGAAAGGAAGAAAAGGAAACACATGATAACGTTGGCAAAAATGAAAGATATAAAATGTTAAAAGAAGAGGGAAAGGAAGGAAGGAAGGAAGGAAAAATAAAGAGATCTAGGTGAATGGAAGTAAAGGGAAAGGGGAAAAAAGTAAATAGAGATAGTGAGAAGAAGAAAAGGAAATATATGATAACTTTGCCAGTGGAGAAAGATAGAATGTTAGAAAAAACGAGGGAAAGGAAGGAAGGAAGGAAGGAAGGAAGGAAGGAAGGAAGGAAGGAAGGAAGGGAGATAGATTAAAGAAAGCTAGCAAAAGGAAGAAAAGGGAAAGAGGAGAAGAGAAAACAGAACTAGTGAAAGGAAGGGAATAGAAAGGAAAGGAAACAATAATACAAGACAAAGGAAGATGAAGGATGAAGAAGTAACACGGTGGCAGGAGGGAACTCGACGTGAAGGGAAGCGAAGGGGAGCAATCAATGTTTCCAGGAAGGCCGCGGCGCCAGGTGAGGTGACACACAGCTGGGCGGGACAGGCGAGTGGGTGGGTCTTCAGGCGGCCTCCCCTCCCCCTCCCCCTCACCCCCGACACCTGACACCTCACTTTCACTCACTGTCAGGAAGGCTACGTAATTGTCCAGGTACTTTTTTTCTGGGGGGGGGCGGGGGGGGGGTCCTGCTCCATCTTGTTAATCTTGTTCCGTGCTGTCTCCTTTACGTGTCCCAACTTTGCTCTCTTTTGTTCTCCTT
>NC_066513.1:3260522-3268022 GCF_024679095.1 Eriocheir sinensis | reverse complement strand
CGTGTTTGCAAGCCTGGCACACCAATAATTAAGATGCAGCCAGAATACTTAGCTTCTAAATATTCATACGGAGAGCCATGCCATCCTTGACGTCTGTTTTGATTCGCTGGCTATATTTCGTTGCAGTGTTTATGTGCCTCCTCGTATGCTGCACTCACTACTCTCGGCGGCCGTGTCTCGCATCCAGGAGCACTCGTTGTTAGTGTTGTCGCTTGCTAATCTTCGCTGGTATTTCGTTCCACCGCCATTAGTGTCTCGAAGGCCGGAACAGCTGTAGTTGTATTTTTTTCACGGCTCAGGCAGCAGCTCAAGGGAAATTAAAAGGCTCGCTACTCGCTACTCATATGAAGCAAACAGGAGTGGCCAAAAAGAGGTTGATTTCGGAAGGAGAGTCGTCTTGATACTCTCCTCATGAAAGAGTTCAAGTCGTAGGCAGAAGGAAAAAATGACCGTTACTCGCTACTCATGCGAAACAAACAGGATTGGCCTAAAAGAGAGGTCAATTTCGGAAGGAGAGGGCAAACAGGAGTGGCCAAAAAGAGAGGTCAATTTCGGAAGGAGAGGACAAACAGGAGTGGCCAAAAAGAGAGGTCAATTTCGGAAGGAGAGGACAAACAGGAGTGGCCAAAAAGAGAGGTCAATTTCGGAAGGAGAGGGCAAACAGGAGTGGCCAAAAAGAGAGGTCAATTTCGGAAGGAGAAGCGTCTGATATCCCCCTCGTGAAAGAGTCAAAGTCGTAGGCAGGAGGAAACACAGACGAGGGAAGTTTACCAGCAAAAGGGATGGAAGAATGAAGATGCTGGTTAACTCTTGCATAAGGGATTTGCATAGTATCGGGATGAGCAAGAGTAGAAAGTCGTGTTCAGCGGGGCCACGGGAGGGGGGAGGGATGCATTTAGCGACTTCAGAAGAGCCAGTCAGCATGAAAATATCGATACGAGATAACCGTTTTTTCCCATGCAGTCTTTTTTTCCCCCGTCACTGTGACTTAAACTCGAACTCTCGCTTGAAATATTATAGTGATACTTTTTTGCTCAGTCATTACACCACACAATCATTATGCCTTTCACGCTCTCATGCACCTGTAATTTTCTTATGCAATCGTTATATGCCAGACGCAACCCGCTAATAACATCAAAGGATTTCTCTTACACGGCTAACTTTTATTTGCTTTTCTCTTTTTGATTTTATGGCCGCCAATGGACGCCGACCTTTGAGCCACATTCCTCGCTTGTTTTTAGCCTCGAAGAACACAACACATCGCAAGAAGGAAGTTGTTCTATTTTCGAGGCGATGTTTACGCGCGCCGCCGGCTGTGTACGCTTTACATTCTGAAGGTGCTTTGCATACGCCTCCTGCCTCTCTTATAGCACTGTCCTTGATGGCGGCGGGAGAAGCACGCCTTGGGGACTCATTTCAGGCCCACCTGTCGTATAGCATTAGAAGACGCGGAGGAAATGTTAGAATGGAGGAGGTGAGGAGGAGGAGGAAGAGAGCCATCGTTGACCTGCGATAGTTTTATGTCCAACAGGGTACTGGGGAGGGTACAGGAACACGAATTTTGGTTAGGTACGGTGTGTCTTGGGGTGCGCTCTGACCTGACGTAGAATTAGAAGACAGAGAGGAAATGTTAGAATGGAGGAGGTAGAGGAGGAGGTAGAGGAAGAGGTAGAGGAGGAGGTAGTTGAGGCAGCGTTGATGAGGGGTAGTATCATGTCCATCAAGGTAGCGGCGAAGTACAGGAACACGCGAGCATAGGTTAGGTGCGGGGAGTCTTGGGATGCGCTCTTACCTGACGTAGAATTAGAAGACAGAGAGGAAATGTTAGAATGGAGGAGGAAGTGGAGAGGCAGCGTTGATGAGCGGTAGTATCATGTTCATCAAGGTATAGGCGAAGTACAGGAACACGATTTTTGGTTAGGTACGGTGAGTCTTGGGGTGCGCTCTGACCTGACGTAGAATTAGAAGACAGAGAGGAAATGTTTGAATGGAGGAAGTATAGAGAAGGAAGAAGTGGAGAGGCAGCGTTGATGAAGGGTAGTATCATGGAGGTATTTAGCCACTCCACCCTTAATACCTCCATGGGTAGTATCATGTCCATCAAGGTATAGGCGGAGAACAGGAACACTAGTTAGGTGCGGGGAGTCTTGGGGTGCGCTATACAGGGAACCACAGAGGACGGATACCGGTTACAGGGGCGTGCATATAGATCGTAATTGGATGGACATGGGCATTACAGGTTGTTTTATGACTCGCAGGGTACAGGAGCATGAGCGCAGGTTTAGGTCTTGGGGTGCGTTATGCAGGGAACCACAGAGGATGGGATGCAGGTTACAAGGGCGTTCAGGTCTAGGGTGCAGGTTTAGGATATAGGTGATGAAAGGGAGGAAATTCTTGGGGAAGGGATGCAGGTCACAGGGACTTGCAGGCTTAGGAATAGATTATGGAAGGGAGGGAAGTCTTGAGGCCGGGATGCAGGTTACAAGGGACGTGCAGGTCGTGGGTGCAGGTTTAGGATACAGGTGATGGAAGGGAGGGAAGTCTTGGGGTCGGGATGCAAGTTTTAGGGGCGTGCAGGTCGTGGGTGCAGGTTTAGGATACAGGTGATGGAAGGGAGGGAAGTCTTGGGGTCGGGATGCAAGTTTTAGGGGCGTGCAGGTCGTGGGTGCAGGTTTAGGATATAGATTATGGAAGGGAGGGAAGTCTTGGGGTCGGGCCTGTGGGTGCAGGCTTAGGTTATAAGTGACGGATATATGGTTGTTTTGGAGTGCGATTGCAGGGAACCACAGAGGACGGGTTGCAGGTTACAGGGGATTGCTCGTCATGGGTACAGGTTAAGAATACAGTGCACGCAGTTCGTAATTGGATGGCAGTACAGGTGGTTGGGCGCAGATGACTTGTAACTCACAGAGGTTACAGGGTCCAGCACAGATCACCAAGCTCTGACAGGCCGCGGAGGTACAGATTACAGGTACAGACGGCGCTCACTGGTACAGGCTGGTGTGGGCAGGAGTGGTGATGGCTGACCTTTCTTGGTGCTGGAAAACTGGGTCAGGCGGCCTTGGCGGTGCGGACAGGCAGGACACGGTGCACGGGAGGGCGTCTCAGGTGGGCGCCCGGATCAAACTCACCCCGCACAGTGTCGCCTCACTAGCTCACTCACTCACCAGCTCGCCCCTTAGCATGAGTCTTATATGAGTCTGAGCGATACACGTTGCCGGAGTGCCGTTTAATTATGCCTCTTCCATTATAAAGTATCGCCCCTTACGACCTTCTCCCCCATACAAACTCACCCTTCCAACTTAAGCGGTACACGTTGCCGGAGTGCCTGTTAATTATGCTGCTGTAATTATTAAGTAACTCGCCCCTCACAACCTCCTGCCCCGTACAAACTCACCCTCCCAACTTGAGCGATACACGTTGCCGGAGTGCCGTTTAATTATGCTGCCGTCATTATTAAACAACTCGCCCCTTACGACCCTCCTTCCTCATACACACACACTCCCAAATTGACTGATATAAAGTGCCACTATAATCAAGCTTCTGTCATTATATCATCAGACGGTCCATCAGCCTCATAATAATAACTCACCCCTTTGAAGATCCCGTCGCACACAAACTCACCCACCAAATTTGAGCGATATAGAAGAACTATTTTCATCATGCTGCTGTCACTTAATCATTGGGGACGGCGAGTTCGTATGTGGGTGAGCTTGAGAGTTAGAGTGAGGTGAGTTTCGCCCCATACGATTTCCCTTCTCACACAAATTCGCACTTTCCCAATTTGAGCGATAGAGAGTAAGTTTAATTTTTATCGTTCTGCCGTCACTATATCGCCGTACGGACCATCACGGCTATCATTAAGGGACACTGTTAGGGCGAGTTCGTATGTGGGTGAGTTTACGAGTTGATGTGAGGTGAGTTTTATTCTTTACGATTTCCTTACAATTAAACTCACTATTTCCCAGATTAAGCCATAGAGAAGTCCTGTTTTAATCATGCTGCCATCCCTGTATCACCAGGCGGTCCATCACGACTATCAGTAGCAGACATTGGGAGGGCGATTTCGAGTGTGGGGGACTTTGCATCGTGGCAAGTTGTTATGAGGTCTCTTTCACCAGTACCCACGCGGACCACACCAGGCGCTAGACACAGGGAAGATGACATGAAGCGGTGTACATAGAACTTAGAACCCTACACAAAACATGAAGGCACAATACATGAGGCGTGAGGCGTAGGAGGGTGAGGACGGAAGACAAGATTCAGGGTAGTGGAGGGGCGACACCATCACACAGACAGGGCGTAGAATAGAACACGAGACAACTCGACATAAGACATACAGCTACACCACTTGAGCCGTGACACGAAGGGCGCCGTAAATCAGGCACGGGTCAGCAGATACAAGGGCATCAGGACCAGCACATACACGAGACATATAATGGAAAACGAGGCATTGAATTTACAACTCAACCAAAGTATCTATAATTAAGCCACAATGCATGAGGCGTGAGACTTTGGGCCCCGATAACAAGGCACTGGGCAGTGGATATACGGGTACCAGGACCAGCACATAGATCGGGTTTATAATAGGATACGAGACTGGACACCTGGTGAGGGCCGTGGGCGTAGGCGTGGGTCGTGGGGCGTAGGCTGCCGCACTACTCTCTCTTCAGCCATCTCTTATATTTTGACGGACCCAGATGACCCGTGTAGGCTGGGCTCCCGCCTGGCCGACGAGGGTGAACGGCCCCCTCCCTACACACACACACACACACACACACTCGCCCTCGCCCTCGCCCTCGCCCTCGCTCTCGCTCTCTCTCTCTCTCTCTCTCTCTCTCTCTCTCTCTCTCTCTCTCTCTCTCTCTCTCTCTCTCTCTCTCTCTCTCTCTCTCTCCCCCCCACGATTCACCTGAAGAAAGTCGAGATATTTATATTGCACGGCGACACAAAAGTTTTCCTCTTACCACAAATTTCTCGTGTCATCCCGCCCCGTAAAAAGCGGTTCATTTTCCCTTCCTTAAAATAGAATAAAACAAAGAGTCCGCACGCCTTATCTCGAGGCTCATGTTCGTAGACAATCTTGATAACGCAAAGCTGTTTTTCCCTCTTGAAGTGTGTGTGCCCAGAATTTAGATGACTTATTGAATTAAAGTATTGTGATACGTCCGTGCAGTAAGGGCTAATTGACCGGCCCAGGCAAGTCCGACATCAGATAAGGGGAAAACCGGAAAACCCGACACTGGTACACGGAACACCGGGGGATTCGAACACTGGGCGGACCGGAGGCTTGGTGATCCGCTCTTCAGATAAACGTAACTCGGATAACACGACACTGGGCAAACCCAACACCAGCTGACCCAAGCAATGCACGGACCGGACGCTAGGTGATTCGGGCTTTAGATGAATGAAACTCCGGATAACCCGAACATCGAATGGATAACCCGACACCGGACAAACAGAACACCAGGCGACTCGAGCACTGAACCGCCCGGACGCTTGGTGATCCGCACTTGAGATAAACGGACCCCGGATAACACGAACACTGGGCAAGCCGAAGACCGGGGGATTCGAGCACTGAACCGACTGGACGCTTGGTGATCCGCGCCTAAGATAAACGGACCCCGGATAACACGAACAATGGGCAAACCGAACACCGGGGGATTCGAGCACTGAACCGACTGGACGCTGGGTGATCCGCGCCTAAGACAAACGGGCAAACCGAACACCGGGGGATTCGAGCACTGAACCGACTGGACGCTGGGTGATCCGCGCCTAAGACAAACGGGCCCCGGATAACCCGCTAACACTGGGCAAGCCGAACACCGGGGGATTCGAGCACTGAACCGACTGGACGCTTGGTGATCCGCACTTCAGATAAACGGACCCCGGATAACACGAACACTGGGCAAGCTGAAGACATAAACGGACCTCCGGATAACACGAACACTGGACAAGCCGAAAACCAGCTAAATCGGACACTGGACGGACCGGACGGGGAATGATCCACACCTCAGATAAACGGGACTTCGGACAACGCCAACACTCCACACATTAAACACAGATAACCCGAGCCCTGAATATCAACAACAACTGGCAATCTTGACATCATCATTATTATCATCATCATCAGCCTCTACTAGTCCACGGCGGGACAAAGACCTTCCCCAACCTTCTCCACCTCGCCCTGTCTGCCCTCCATGCCTTCTATAATTTCTGGGTTGCTACGCTGTGTATATTTTACCTTTATTGCCAAACACACCTGGACACTACGGGGCGTATTCTTTAACGTTTCGGCGCCCAGACATATATTTGACAAGGCTTTTGTCGGAGTTTTGAGCACTTAAAAGGGTAGTTTTATAACCGCTGTTGTAGTTTAACCATTCTTCTGTACCATGAACCTAAAGATACACTCATTAGAACCTTACTGATCTCCTTTTCGGTACTTGGAAATCGCTGACCTGAGAGGCGGAATCGTCTGAGAACACCGACCTGGATGTGTTGTATTTTCGTCGATAACTCAGACAAAACATGAAATTGAACACTGGTTACACAAAAACAATGCCAACAACTCTGTCTTTAGTGGCATTATGGTTCATCGCATTGCAACCTTAAAACAGACAGAAAGGCAGATATAGATTAACAGACGGACAGGCAAAAACAGAGGCAAGGACAGACACAGACAGATGTATAGATAAAATTTACAGGCACACAGAGAGAAACACGCAGGGAGACAGACAGACAGATGAAGATAAGAGAGACGGACACAGGCAGAGAGATATAGGGACAGACAGACAGAGGCAGATGCAGGGACAGAGACACAGATAAATGAATAGATAAGACAGACAGACAGACGACCAGAGGCGGGGATACATGTTAACTGTTTACTGTAAAAAAAAAAGTCAGAAGCTATCATATTAAATCTCAGGCGTAACGAATTAACTCCACACACACACACACACACACACACACACACACACACACACACACAGTTGCACAATAGATGAACCGTACATCGCATAACTCGAACTACAATTAATAAACAGAATACCGGCGGAGATCCTATCACTTGGCAGCCTGCACTTAAGAGAAAAAAAATAATACAAGTTGAATACACTGAGCCGCGACAAACACCCACGCCTGAACAATGGATAAACTTAAAATCGAATAACTTGAACTACAATTAAACCGAGCACTGGCCCGTCCCTCAGCCACCAGACAGCTCGCGTATCGGGAAAGCTGAACCGGATAATTGAACCGATCAGTGGCCGGATAATCCATGTCTGCTCGTCGAGGGGTCTGTTTGGGTATATATCATTTTTTCCATGAATTTTTATTTATTTATTTATTATTATTTTTTTTTATACAGCAGAGGCAGCAGCTAAAGGGCACAAAACAAAACAAGGACACAAAAGCTATTAATTACGGCTCCTATAAGATTTAATAGAAGCGAGTCAATGAGGTCTGAGGAAGCAGCTAAATGGCCAAAAAAAAAGCTAT
>NC_066513.1:3245522-3255522 GCF_024679095.1 Eriocheir sinensis | reverse complement strand
TTAACAAGGAGACTACACGTGAATGACCAGCAAGTGAAGGAAAGGGAGTGATAGACGTTTGCAAGTGTCGTTAGAAGGATGAACATGAGGAACGTAGAGGAGATAACATTATGGCCAAGTTACTAATATGATAAAACACCAAAACAGAAGCATTAACAAGTACACAACACAAGAATGGCCAGCAAGTGAAGGAAAGGGAATGATTAAGGTTAGTGAGTGTCGTTAAAAGGGTGAACATGAGGAACGTAGAGGAGATTACATTATGGCCAAGTGACTTACAAGATAAAACACCAACACAGAAGCACTAACAAGGAGACTACACATGAATGGCCAGCAAGTGAAGGAAAGGGAATGATTAAGGTTAGTGAGTGTCGTTAAAAGGGTGAACATGAGGAACGTAGAGGAGATTACATTATGGCCAAGTGACTTACAAGATAAACACCAAAACAGAAGCACTAACAATGGTTGACACATGAATGGTCAGCGAGGGAAGGGAAGGGAATAGTAAAAAGGTTAGTGAGTGTCGTTGGGAGGGTGAACACGAGGGAGACAAGGAAGGGAACATTGTGGCAGAAGTGGCTTACAAGATATAGCAACAAAACAGAAGGGGATTACACAAGAATGGTCAGCGAGGGAAGGGAATGAAGAAGAAGAAGAAGAAGAAGAAGAAGAAGAAGAAGAAGAAGAAGAAAACTAATAATAATATGAAGAAGAAGAAGGTATTGGGAAGAGAGAAAAAACAAGACTGGAAACATTATGGCAAATTATGATGAAGATATTTAAACTGACGAAGCTGAAACATGCACAGCGTCAAATTAAAGAGTCAAGAAGAAGAAGAAGAAGAAGAAAACAATAATAATAATATGAAGAAGAAGAAGGTATTGGGAAGAGAAAAAAAAACATGACAGAAAACATGATGGCAAATTATGATGAAGATATTTAAACTGACGAAGCTGAAACATGCACAGCGTCAAATTAAAGAGTCAAGAAGAAGAAGAAGAAGAAAACAACAATAATAATATGAAGAAGAAGGTATTGGGAAAAGAAAAAAAACAAGACAGGAAAGATTATGGCAAATTATGAAGATATTTAAACTGACGAAGCTGAAACATGCACAGCGTCAAATTAAAGAGTCACATCATCATAAGGGAGGAGGAACAGAAGACAGAGGGAGGGACTGATGATACGCAGGTACAGGAAACATCACGATAATTATGCACGAGGAGTAACAGTGCGCAAAGGTCAAGAATAAGGACATGCAAGAAGGGAATAATGATCAGCCAGAAAAAAGAAACAACGATGGAAGATATTAGGAAAAGAGAGACGAGTGAGAGTGAGAAGAGTGACAGTAAGTAAGGAACAGGATTGAAAAAGTGTAAGATTTGAATGATGAGCCAAAAATAATGCTACAGGAATCAAGCGCAAGGATTGAAGGTATTAGGAAAAGAGAGACGAGTGAGAAGAGTGACAGTAAGGAGCAGGATTGAAAACATGTAAGATTTGAATGATTAGCCAAAAATAATGCTACAGGAATCAAGCGCAAGGATTGAAGGTATTAGGAAAAGAGAGACGAGTGAGAAGAGTGACAGTTAGTAAGGAACAGGATTGAAAAAGTGTAAGATTTGAATGATGAGCCAAAAATAACGCTTCAGGAATCAAGAGCAAGGATGGAAGGTATTAGGAAAAGAGAGACGAGTGAGAAGAGTGACAGTTAGTAAGGAACAGGATTGAAAAAGTGTAAGACTTGAATGATGAGCCAAAAATAATGCTACAGGAATCAAGAGCAGTTAGTAAGGAACAGGATTGAAAAAGTGTAAGATTTGAATGATGAGCCAAAAATAACGCTACAGGAATCAGGCGCAAGGATTGAAGGTATTAGGAAAAGAGAGACGAGTGAGAAGAGTGACAGTTAGTAAGGAGCAGGATTGAAAACATGTAAGATTTGAATGATAAGCCAAAAATAACGCTACAGGAATCAAGATCATGGATGGAAGATATTAGGAAAAGAGAAGCGAGTGAGGAAAGTGACAATAATAAGGAGCAGGATTGAAAAAGTGTAAGATTTGAATGATGAGCCAAAAATAATGCTACAGGAATCAAGCGCAAGGATGGAAGGTATTAGGAAAAGAGAGACGAGTGAGAGTGAGAAGAGTGACAGTAAGTAAGGAACAGGATTGAAAAAGTGTAAGATTTGAATGATAAGCCAAAAGAAACGCTTCAGGAATCAAGAGCAAGGATGGAAGATATTAGGAAACGAGAGACGAGTGAGAAGAGTGACATTAAGGAACAGGATTAAAAACGTAAAAAGAGAACGATAAGTCAAAAGAAACGCTGCAGGAATCAAGAGCAAGGATGGAAGATATTAGGAAACGAGAGACGAGTGAGAAGAGTGACATTAAGGAACAGGATTAAAAACGTAAAAAGAGAACGATAAGTCAAAAGAAACGCTGCAGGAATCAGAAACAATGAAGAAAGGTGTTAAAGGAAAGCAGTGACGCGTGAGAAGAATGACAGTTCGCATTACTAAGGAACAGGATTGAAAACATGTAAGATTTGAATGATAAGCCAAAAGAAACGCTTCAGGAATCAGCAACAATGATGGAAGGTGTTAACAAAAGAGAGGCGAGTGAGAAGTGTGATAAGACATTTTAAAAGTCCTTAAATACAACTAGGAAACATTTGAAAGGAAGGATATATGAAGAATAACACTGTGAGAAGTAGTAACAAGAACAGGAGACATCCGGGAAGGAGTAATAAGCGATCATCTACTTGAAAAACCCTGAAATATGAACAGCAAATATCTGGAAAGGAAGAAAGAAAAGAATGTAAAGAATAACGTTGTGAGGAGGAGTATAAAAAGGGAGATTTCAGAAAAGATGTGAAAAGTGAGAGCGATTTTTAAAGCCCCTGACATGAGTAGGAAGCATATAGACAGAAGGTCATATGCCGGAAAGAATTACATTGTGAGGAGTAAAAAAAAAAAAAAGGTGTGTGTGTGGGGGGGGAGGGGGGGGGAGATATTAGAAAATGAGATATATATATTTTTTTTTCTAAGTCATGATACACTTGTAGAAAACATTTGGAAAAGGACATGGAAAGAATTATATTGTGAGGAGGAGGAGTAAAAAAAAAAATTAAGAAAAATCAGTAAGAAAGGACGTGAAAAATGAGATATATATTTTTTGAAGTCCTGAAATACGAGCAGGAAACATTTGGAAAGGAAGGGGAAGGACATGTACGGAATAACAATGAAGGAAGGAGAAAAAAAAGAGAGTTTTCAGAAAAGGCGTGAAAAGTCAGTTACATTTTTTTGAAGTCCTGAAATTCGAGTAGGAGACATTTGCAAAGGAAGGACGTGAAGTATAACAAAATAAGTAGAAACAAGAATATGAGACACCAGGAAAGACGTGATAAATTTGATGTGTATACTTTTAAGGTCATGAACAATAACCAGACAAGTCAGATACATATTTTTTTAAGTCCTGAAATTCGAGTAGGAAACATTTGCAAAGGAAGGACGTGAAGTATAACAAAATAAGTAGAAACAAGAATATGAGACACCAGGAAAGACGTGATAAATCTGATGTGTATACTTTTAAGGTCATGAAATATAACCAGAAAACATATCGAAAGGAATACGTGAAGAATGATCATGTAAAGAGTAATAACGAGAATAGATACCAGAAAAAAGCACTAACACAACATCTACGGAAGCCTTATCAAATGTGGATGTTCATTGCGCCTTGTCATACTATCTCACGGCTCATAACACTACCCATGAAAACACTAACACAACATCTACGAAAGCCTTATCAAATGTGGATGTTCATTGTGCCTTGTCATACTATCTCTTCGCTCATAACACTACCCATGGAAACACTAACACAACCTATACGAAAGCCTTTCCAAATGTGGATGTTCATTGTGCCTTGTCATACTATCTGTAGGCTCATAACACTACCCATGGAAATACTAACACAACCTATACGAAAGCCTTATCAAATGTGGATGTTCATTGTGTCTTGTCATACTATCTCTAGGCTCATAACACTACCCATGGAAACACTAACACAACCTATACGAAAGCCTTTTCAAATGTGGATGTTCATTGTGCCTTGTCATACTATCTGTAGGCTCATAACACTACCCATGGAAACACTAACACAACCTATACGAAAGCCTTATCAAATGTGGATGTTCATTGTGCCTTGTCATACTATCTCTAGGCTCATAACACTACCCATGGAAACACTAACACAACCTGTACGAAAGCCTTATCAAATGTGGATGTTCATTGTGCCTTGTCATACTGTCTCTTCGCTCATAACACTACCCATGGAAATACTAACACAACCTGTACGAAAGCCTTATCAAATGTGGATGTTCATTGTGCCTTGTCATACTATCTCTAGGCTCATAACACTACCCATGGAAGCACTAACACAACCTATACGAAAGCCTTATCAAATGTGGATGTTCATTGTGCCTTGTCATACTATCTCTAGGCTCATAACACTACCCATGGAAGCACTAACACAACCTGTACGAAAGCCTTATCAAATTTAGCTCTCCAAGCCCCGAAATGTTGAGAATATGGTCATCAGGAGAGGCGTCAAAGGCGAGTCAGACACACTAAGAAGCTACAACAAAAAAGTGGCGGAGGGACAGCAGGAGTTGACGTCTCCCTAACTTAAAAGTCGAGCCGAGTTTCTGAAGCAACAGATTTTTATTTTACGGTATTTCCCTAAGGTGTGTGTGTGTGTGTGTGTGTGTGTGTGTGTGTGTGTGTGTGTGAATGTGAATGTATGTGATTATTATTTTTTTTGTGTGTGTGTGAAATGTGAATGTCTTTCTGTGTTTGTGTGTGTGTGTGTGTGTGTGTGTGTGTGTGTGTGTGTGTGTGTGTGTGTGTGTGTGTGAGTGTGAATGTGACTATTTTTCTTTTTTTGTGTGTGTGTGAAATGTGAATGTCTTTCTGTGTGTGTGTGTGTGTGTGTGTGTGTGTGTGTGTGTGTGTGTGTGATTGTCTTTGTGTATAAATGCTAATGTATGTTTTTTTCTTTTGTGTGTGTGTGTGTGTGTAAGTGTGTACGTCCGCGCCAGATCGAGCGGATGTGGTTTATTTCACCCACCCTTCAGCGCTGATACAAACGACCTCTAGCTCCTACTTTCTCCCCTCGATTCGTAAACTCTCCCTCACCTTCATTACGACGTGACGCGGGGGGTGAGTTCACTTCCTCCAATTATTGTTTTCACCCGTCTTGGAGCGTGGCCAAATGTAGCGTGACTTTCGCTGCCTCAAACCTCTCCGCTGCTGTTTCGTTATCCGTCCGTCTCTTCCTGATTTATGCGGATCGATGCACCCTCTTCCCACCCTGTCACAGCTCCATGTTCTCAGACCCTCCGGAATCTAGGCTCGCACAACATTTATTTTCAAAGGCCACATAGGAGATTAGTCGGGTTCTCATGAGTGTATTTTTTCACATTCATGGAGCAGAAGCCTTGCCAAACTATCACTAGGCTCAAAACTACCCTTTAAAAGACCACAAAGGAGATTAGTCGGGCTCTCATAAGTGTATTTTATCATATTCATTTAGCAGAAGCCTTGCCAAACTATCACTAGGCTCAAAACTACCCTTTAAAAGACCACAAAGGAGGTTAGTCGGGTTCTCATGCGTGTTTTTTTCACATTCATGGAGCAGAAGCCTTGCCAAACTATCACTAGGCTCAAAACTACCCATGTAAAAGGCCACAAATGAGATAAGTCGGGTTCTCATGCGTGTATTTTTTCACATTCATTTAGCAGAAGCCTTGCCAAACTATCACTAGGCTCAAAACTACTCTTTAAAAGACCACAAAGAAGGTTAGTCGGGTTCTCATGCGTGTTTGTTCACATTCTTGGTGAAACACTAACACAGCCTCTTAGAAAGCCTTATCAAATGTGGGTGTGTAAGCCTCGAAACGTTGAGAATATGCTGGGTCGTGGAAGGGCGGGCTGGAGTAGGGTAGTGTAGGGGAGTAGGTGACTTAGGGCCAGTTTCACAGTTCCCCATGACGGGTTAGTAAGCTCCCAAACCAATACCAGAGCCTTCTAAATTTCCTTGTATAGTGTCTGGCGTTTATATTTAAGTTCACAAATTTGATGAAACTATACAGGAAAAGTCTTGTGTATTTAGTGTGGCATCGAAGACCTCACCATATTGGATTGTATGGGATTCTATAGTTTGGTTCGGGCTGTTACGAAGACACTGTGTTGGACTGTGAAATCGGCTCTTAGAGTAGGGTAGTGGAGGTTAGTGTGGGGTGGGGTGGGCTTTGCGAGGCGTGGCAGGCAAGTTCGTGTTGTCTGTATGAGGTTGACGTGAATGGGTTAGGCGTGAGGGTGGCGAGCGAGGCGATGTGTGTGGCGGTGGGAAGGACACGGGGAGGACGCAGGACCGGCTTGTGTGTGTGTGTGTGTGTGTGTGTGTGTGTGTGTGTGTGTGTGTGTGTGAGAGCGAGAGTGGGGGGGGGACGGGGGGACGTGTGCGGGATATTCTGATAAGGTATGGAGAGCAAAGGGGGGCGGGGTGAGCGGGGGAGAGGGGGCGATGGGAACCAGGTAGGGGCGGGTAACACAGGTAGGGATAAAGGGAATGCAGACAGGTACGGGAAATTAGGGAGAGAGGCGAGCAAGGTAAGATTAAGGGGAGACGGGTTAGTGTAAGAGCGCAGTGACAGAATATAGAAAAGTAAGTTACGTAAGGTTAAGGGAAGAGAGGTTAGTGGAAGAGCATATTGGTCGAGGATAGAAAGTTAAGATGGGTGAGATTAAGGGGAGACAGGTTGGTGTAAGTAAATATGATAGAGGTAAGCATGGTCAGTTAGGTAAGATTTGAGGGAAGGTATGCAGGTATAATTTGGTAGGGATAGATGACTGGAAGGTAAGTTAGGTAAGGTTAAGGAAAGGCAGGCAGGTATAATTTGGTAGGGACTGGAAGGTAAGTTAGGTAAGGTTAAGGAAAGGCAGGCAGGTATAATTTGGTAGGGATAGATGACTGGAAGGTAAGTTAGGTAAGGTTAAGGAAAGGCAGGGACTGGAAGGTAAGTTAGGTAAGGTTAAGGAAAGGTAGGTAGGTATAATTTGGTAGGGATAGATGATTGGAAGGTAAGTTAGGTAAGGTTAAGGGAAGTTAGGCAGGTATAATTTGGTAGGGATAGATGACTGGAAGGTAAGTTAGGTAAGGTTAAGGAAAGGCAGGCAGGTATGATTTGATAGGGATAGATGATTGGAAGGTAAGTTAGGTAAGGTTAAGGAAAGGCAGGCAGGTATAATTTGGTAGGGATAGATGACTGGAAGGTAAGTTAGGTAAGGTTAAGGAAAGGTAGGCAGGTATAATTTGATAGGGATAGATGATTGCAAGGTAAGTTAGGTAAGGTTAAGGGAAGGCAGGCAGGTATAATTTGATAGGGATAGATGATTGCAAGGTAAGTTAGGTAAGGTTAAGGGAAGGCAGGTTGCTATAAGTAAATATTGATAGAGGATAACAAGGTAAATTAGGTAAGATTAAGGAAAGGCAGGATGGTGTGATGTGTGAGTAAGGGTAGTGGTGAGTTATCTTGAGTTAGGTAAACGTTAAGGGAAAACAGGCAAGTATAATTGAAGTAAGGAAACAGATGACTTGTGTAGTTAGGTGTGGGCAAGGGAAAGCCAGACACTTGGACAGTTGAAGGTGACAGGATGAGGGATCGCCCAGGTAAGGAGGGGGAAGGGAGGGGAGAAGGCAAGTATAGGCAAGGGTAAGACAGGTGGAGAAGGTAAGGTCAGGAGGGAGCGGGACGGTGCAGAGGTAGGCAGGTAAAGTGGAGGTAAGCGTATGTAAATTGGAGGTAAAGGTAACAGTTATAGGTAGGTTAGGAGTAAGAGCAAACCAGCCACTAGATATCGACTCTGGACAGGTAAAATTGAGGTAACACAAGTAGATTAGAGGTGAGAGCCAGCCACCAGGTATTGACTCCGGGCAGGTAATGTACAGGTAGGGGTAACAGGTAGGGGCAGGTTAGAAGTGAGAGCAAGCCAGCCACCAGGTATTGACTCCGGGCAGGTAATGTACAGGTATGGGTAACAGGTAGAGGCAGGGCAGGAGTGAGAGTGAGCCAGTCACCAGGTATTGACTCCGGGCAGGTGATTTACAGGTATGGGTAACAGGTAGAGGCAGGGCAGGAGTGAGAGCAAGCCAGCCACCAGGTATTGACTCCGGGCAGGTAATGTACAGGTATGGGTAACAGGTAGAGGCAGGGCAGGAGTGGCTCCGGGCAGGTAATGTACAGGTATGGGTGACAGGTGGAGCCAGGGCAGGAGTGAGAGCAAGCCAGCCACCAGGTATTGACTTCGGGCAGATAAAGTACAGGTATGGATGACAGGTAGGGGCAGGTTAGAAGTGAGAGCAAGCGAGCCACCAGGTATTGACTCCCGGGCAGATAAAGTACAGGTATGGGTATAAGGTAGAGGCAGGTTAGGACTTAGGAGTGAGAGCAAGCGAGCCACCAGGTATTGACTCCGGGCAGATAAAGTACAGGTGTGGGTGACAGGTAGGGGCAGGTTAGAAGTGAGAGCAAGCCATCCACCAGGTATTGACTCCGGGCAGGTAAAGTACAGGTGTGGGTAACAGGTGAGAACAATATGGGTAGAAGTGAGTCAACCAGGGGTAACACGAGTAATGGAGAGAGTGAGCCAGCCATCCATTTATTGACTCAGGACATGTAAAGTGGAGGGATAGGCAGGTTAAGTACAGGTATGGAGAAGAGGTGGAGGCATGATAGGGGTGGTAGTGAGTAAGCCAGGGGAACACGAGTAAGGGAGAGAGTGAGGCAGCCATCCATCTATTGACTCAGGGCAGGTAAAGTGGAGGGATAGGCAGGTTAAGTACAGGTATGGGGAAGAGGTGGAGGCATGATAGGAGGCAGCCCATCATCTTGACTATTGGGGAACAGGGGTGATATAGGAGGTTATGGAGAAGAGGTGGAGGCATGATAGGGGTGGGAGTGAGGCAGCCACCCATCTATTGACTCAGGGCAGGTAAAGTGGAGTGATAGGCAGGTTATGGAGAAGAGGTGGAGGCATGATAGGGGTGGGAGTGAGCCGGCCACTCATCTATTGAGTCTGGGACAGGCGGTGAAGAGGGAGACAAAAGCCGCGCCACAAGACATATCGACGCCGCCTCCCCGACACCCTCAGCCGCCGTTACGACAGGCCAAGCGAGGGGCGGGGCGGAGCGGGGCGGGGCTGTTATATGGGGCTCCTTATACGATGAACACCTACCCCTTGCTCCCTTCCCCTTCCCTCTCTTTCCCATCCCTCCTCTTCCATTCCCCTTCATTGCCGTCCCTTCCCTTCCCTCCACTTACCATCTCTCCCTTTCCCTCTCTTTCCCATCCCTCCTCTTCCATTCCCCTTCATTGCCCTCCCTTCCCTTCCCTCCACTTACCATCTCTCCCTTTCCCTTCCCCTCCCTCCCCTTCACTTACCTCTCCTTCCCTTCTCTCCCCTTCCCTTCCCTCTCCTTCCCATCCCTCCTCTTCTATTCCCCTTCATTGCCCTCCCTTCACTTCCCTCCACTTACCATCTCTCCCTTTCCCTTCCCCTCCCTCCCCTTCACTTACCTCTCCATCCCTCCTCTCCCCTTCCCTTCCCTCTCATTGCCTTTTCTCCCCTTCCCTAGTCTTCTTTTCCCTTCCCTTCCCTCACCTCCCCTTCACTTCACTTCCCTCGCCTCCCCTTCCCCTTCATTGCCCGTCCTTCCCTTCCCTTTTCTTCCCTTCCCTTCCCTTCCCTTCCCTTCCCTTCCCTTCCCTTCTCTTTCCTTTCTTTCCTCCCCATACATATTTCCAACCTGTTCCCGCTGTATTCCTAACCCATCCCTTTCCTCCCCCACCGTTTCTCCCTACCTCCCCTTTCTCCCTTTCCCTTTCATTCCCTTTTCTTCCCCATACATTAAATCCACCCCTTTCGCCTACTCCC
>NC_066513.1:3238022-3240522 GCF_024679095.1 Eriocheir sinensis | reverse complement strand
AAGCGGGGGTGTGTGGAAAGGGGCGGGAGGGATCTTGTAACTCTACGGCTGACGCACTCCCTTCGTGACCGCCGCTTACACACACACACACACACACACACACACACACACACACACACACACCTGCCGTCTTGCCTCACGCCTGACCCAAGGCCTTCTAAAAGGGAAGGCCTGTGCACAGGGGGCGTGACGTCAGCCTACGTCACGGGGGTTGGGCCATGGATAGCGGCCTGCTTGTATGGCAACTCGAGAGCTATCTGGAGAATCTGGCAGCGAGCGGGTCGCGACCGGGATGACCAGTCGAGGATTGCTCGTGACCCGTGAGAGCCTGATTTACTGCGGCATATTTTACACCATATTGCCGAGACTTTAGGATAAATCTGTGATAATAGAGACAACACAATGCCGGGGAAGTGCTCCGTGCCTCTCTGCAGAGGAAATTATAATAGTGATTCTCGTGTTAGTGTCTTCTCCTTCCCGAAGAATCCAGAGCAGCTGACCACATGGGTCCGGGCCATTCACCGCGAGGATTCTTTTATCCCCACAAACCATACCAAAGTAAGTATATCAAATGATTCGTATATGTTATATGTATCTTTCTTTGCCCGGCTACACTGTGGATTTAATCAAGCTACTTCTGTTGTAACTCACAAGACATTAAGTATTGGAATCTAATTGTTATTATCAATGTGGCGGGAAGCTGATGAAAACAATGGCTCTCCAGTATTTTCTTATACTGGGAAGGAGGATGGCTATTTTTTTAATGGCATTACTGTTATGAATATTGTTACTAAGGTCCTGATAAAATTCAAGCATCAGCTTTCTAACAAAAAATAAATAAACTAGCTATAAATAAAAGAACCACATTTCAATTTAGTTACCCAGCCATATGTCCCGTATACTCAATTTTCTTTAGTCATTTTTATATATATATATATATATATATAGATATATATATATATATATATATATATATATATATATATATATATATATATATATATATATATATATATATATATATATATATATATATATATATCATATATATTATATGTATATATATATATATATATATATATATATATATATATATATATATATATATATATATATATATATATATATATATATATATATATATATATATATATATATATATATATATATATATATATATATATATATATATATATCTTACAGGTGTGTGAACTTTACTCGTCTCGGAAGGCAGAATGCGGAGACTTCATCAATGCCAAGGTTTTACTGATTGAGAGAACCACCTGAGGAAAGAGTGCAGGAAGAAAAGGTTGCTCTTCAAGCTGCCATAGCACTACCAGCAGCAAAGAAAATTTACAACATTACAGGAACTCAAAGATAAGTTGACATTTCTTGAAAATTATTGGACGGTAAGTGATGAAGAATATATGCCACATCATTCCTACCATCCAGAAATAAAGTTAGCTCTTGAAATTGACAGTAAGTTAATGGTAAAGGTTTTTGTAAATAATGTTGCTAGCATCCCTTCAGCCATTGATGAGATGAATTCTCTTGAACAGTTATTAGAGAACCTACAGAAATGGACGTGAAACCTATCCTTCCAGACCTTGTCAAACCATTTTTTGCTGCAACTTGTTATTTACAAAACAGTTGCCTAAACATCTCAATACTTTGACAGTAATATACAACTCCGCTTGATGACTCTACAAAGGATTGAGTATTCACCGGACTTCATGATTTTTCATGCTAGCTGCTCCCCACAAGGCTATAGATTCCTGAGGAGAACAGGGTATTTCATCCTACCCTTGTCAACTATTCGAAGACTGACCTTATCACAAAACGTGAGTCCTGCATCTGAGCAGCAAAAGAGTAACTTTTGATGTATATAATAAATAAGTTTAAATTTTTGTCACCCAAGGACACAACTGTAACTCTAATGATTGATGAAATTCATATTAAGTCATTCTTTGACTATAAAGGTGGAAACATTGTTGGGTCAGCTTTTGTATTTATGCTGAACAGCGTATGCTCAAATTTAAAGATGTTGTCCACATATTGCCTTCTAAGTCCATGAAGTCAGAAACACTGTTCACCTTCATCAATACTGTTATACAAGGATTAGAAGAGATTGGTTTCAGAGTCATATGTGTCTTAACTGATAACAATGCCATCAATAGTAAAGCTATGTCCTATTTTTCTTCTCCGCCAAAATTGTCAATTGCTTACCCACATCCATCAGATTCTTCCAGACCTCTCTTTTTCATGTTTGATTCAGTTCATTTATTGAAATGTATTAGAAATAACTGGCTTGGACAAAGAGATATCAACCAGTCCATGAAATTTCCAAAGTTTTCATTTGATGGCATATTCCCCAGTAAAGAGCACTTGCAATGCACCTTTCACTACTCTAAAGAGGCTTCACTCTATAGAAGAAGATTCACTTTTAAAGTATGCTTACAAGCTAACTTTAAAATCTCTGTTCCCATCAAGTCTTGAGAAG
>NC_066513.1:3218022-3233022 GCF_024679095.1 Eriocheir sinensis | reverse complement strand
CCTCCTCCTCCTCCTCCTCCTCCCCAGCAATTGGTAATAACATGTTGTCTGTACTTCGTTCCCAGATAATGAGGTTCTTTCTCATCCTCGTCCTCTTCCTCCTCTTCCCCCCTCCTCTTCCTTTTTATCTTCCTCCTCCTCGTCCTCATTCTATTTGACAACAATTTGTAATAACTTGTTTGATTAAGAGACCTCCTCCTCCTTCTCCTCCTCTACCTCCTCCTCCTCCTTCGCCTCCTCCTCCACATTTTTTACTCCGTTGAAGTTTTAAAATATTTTCACAAAGGAGGGAAAAAATGCCCTGATGGCTGCCATTATTCTTTCGGGCCAGTCATCCCACGCCGCATCATTGGCGTTATGAATATTGACACCGCGCGGAGGCTGCCGAGGCGCTGCTGCTGCCGCCACTACGACTATTACTGCTACTTCGACTATTACTGCTACTACGACTATTACTGCTACTACGACTATTACTACCACTACGACTTGCTACTACTACTACCACTACTACTACCAACACAAATACCAATACTACCACTGCTACTACTGTTACTACTACTACTACTACCACCATTACTACCACCACTACTACTACTACTACTACTACTACTACTACTACTACTACTACTACTACTACTACTACTACTACTACTACTACTACTGCCACCAGCAACAACAACAACAAAACCACCACCACACCACCACAGAGCTACACAACCACCGGACGTACCGTGACGAAAAAAAAAAGAGGAAGGTAGAAAGACGACGTCAAAGGTGAACCATTAACGTCTCATTTGGCAGGAGGAGGAGGAGGAGGAAGAGGAGGAGGAGGAGGAGGAGGAGGAGGAAGAGGAGGAGGAGGAGAGACAACGATCAGGATTCAAAGATGGTGTAACTCGAGACGAAAATTTCCTTTGTGGTCTAATATTATCAATCTTAAGAAAAAAAAACTCGAAAATAATAATAGGGTTGCTTTTGGGTTTTTGTAATAATAATGATGAGAACGTCTTATAGGGTTTAAGTTCGTGTGTGTGTGTGTGTGTGTGTGTGTGTGTGTGTGTGTGTGTGTGTGTGTGTGTGTTATCCATGGCGACCGAGAAAGACAAGTTTGAATAATGGTTATGGGAAATAATGTGTCCAGAAATAGAAAGACAGAAAGGAGGAGGAGGAGGAGGAGGAGGAGGAGGAGCTTCATGAAAGTGAGATGACGGGATATTCAACAAACGTCTTCTTCTTCTTCCCTTCCTTTGCTGTCCTTCTGTCTCTCTCCTCTCCTCTCCTCTGTTCTCTCTTCTCTCCACTCTTCTCCTTCCTCTCATCTCTCTTCCTCCCACGATGTCTTGCACAAAATGGTCGATAACTAGATTAGAACGTGTGTGTGTGTGTGTGTGTGTGTGTGTGTTTGATTTTGCCGTTCGTGTGTGTGAGCGTGTTTTTCTCTCTCTCTCTCTCTCTCTCTCTCTCTCTCTCTCTCTCTCTCTCTCTCTCTCTCTCTCTCTCTCTCTCTCTCTCTCTCTCTCTCTCTCTCTCTCTCTCTCTCTCTCTCTCTCTCTCTCTCTCTCTCTCTCTCATGTAACCTGTTCAATGCGTCATCCGTGGTTGTTATATTAAGAGGAAGTTTTTATTTTTCTATTCTTTTCCTTTCCTTCTTTTTTTATTACTATCTCCGTTGAGTGTGACGTCATACGCTTATGTGTCTGCGGAACGATTCTTTTCTTCATTGTTCTGCGTGTATTTGCGTCCCCGTGATGTTATGCACGCTGAAGGTCTTATGTTCTGTCCTTGTGAGCTTTCAATAGTTCTTCAATAGCTTCTGGTGGTTAGGTTTAGTTGGTGTAAGCTCTCTCATTTGTCTCGTGTCCTGGTGGCATACACGTCCTCGTCTTGTTGTGTGTGTGTGTGTGTGTGTGGCTTGAACGTGTTGTATACAGTCCCTTGTGTTTGTTCAATAGTTCGTGGTCTTGGAAGTGTTATCGTCATTCATCTGTTTTTGCGTCCATATTCCCAAACATTCCAAGGCTCACACCCACCCACATTCGATAAGCCTTTGGTAGTGGTTGTTTTTTCCTTGTGTTTGCTTGATAATTCACGGTCTATATATAGGTCTTGGATATGTTCTGTCTTCGTTATTCTTATCTGCGTCCATATCAAACATTTCGGGACTCGCACACCCACATTTGATAAGGCTTTGGTAGTGGTTGTGTTTTCTTGTGTTTATTTGGTAGTTCTTGGTCTAAGTCTTGGAAATATTGTCGTCGTTCATCTGTTTTTGCGTCCATATTCTCAAACATTTCTAAGCTCACACACCCACATTCGATAAGGCTTTGGTAGTGGTTGTTTCTCCTTGTGTTTGTTTGATAGTTCTTGGTCTAAGTCTTGGATATTTTCTGTCTTCGTTCATCTGTTTTTGCGTCCATATTCCCAAACATTTCTAAGCTCACACACCCACATTTGAGAAAGCTTTGGTAGTGATTGTTTTTCCCTTGCGTTGGTTTAAAATAGTTCGTGGTCTTGGAAGTGTTTCGTCATTCATCTGTTTTTGCGTCCATATTCCCAAACATTTCTAGGCTCCCACACCCACATTTGATAAGGCTTTTGTACTGGTTGTGTCAGTATTTCCATGGGTAGTTTTATAAGCCTAGTGATAGTTTGGCAAGGCTTCTGTACCATGAATGTGAAAAGCACTCTTGAGAACCCGACTGATCTCCTCTGAGGCCTTTGGAAGTGGTGTTTGTGCGAGCCGAAACGTTTTAGAATACTGGCTTGATGTGATGTCGTGTCCCTAGTCCTGCCCACCTTAGCAGCCCCTTGTAGCTTTATTTTATTTATTTATTATTTTATTTTAATTCATTTTGTTTTTGTTTTTTTCTATTTTTTTCCCTTAATTCTGCTCGTATATTTTGTTTCCCTAAATTTCGTCTCTCTCTCTCTCTCTCTCTCTCTCTCTCTCTCTCTCTCCCCCCCCCCCCTCCAAGTCCTACCCACCCCAACACTCCCTCATAACTTCATTGGTTGTCTTTTTCTTCTTATTTTTTGGCGTTTATTTTGTTTCCCTAATCTTTCTCCTCCGCCTCCCCCCCCCTCCCTCCCTCCCTCCCTAGTCCTACCCACCTCACCATCCCTTCATACCCTCATTTTTTCTGTCTTTCCCTGAAGTCTTTTCTCCCTGTTTCTTTCCCTAATCCTCCTCTTCCGCCTTTCCTCCCTTCTATGCCCGTCCCTCCTTCCTCTCCTGCTGTCACCGCCAGAACAGTGCGTGCAGAGGGCGGCGAGGAGGAGGGAGTTGACATGCAAGCCAAGTTAAGTGTTTTGAGTCCGCGCTGGGCTGCCCTACAACCTGGTTAGTGGTGGGGGTGGGTGGGGGGTGGTGGGGGGGCTCTTTCTTACGGCACAAGGCAGACCGAGTAAGTGGAGTTTGGGGCATTCACTGTTGTTGTGTAAGAAAGGAGAAGTGAAAAGGAAGAGAGAAAGGCTGGAGTAAAGGAATTATAACATGCTTGGGTGAAGTCTTTTTCATATGGCGCAGGGCAGACCAAGTAAGCGAAGTTGTGGATATTTGCTAAAGTTGTGCGAGAAACGAGAGTGAAAAGGAAGAGAGAAAGACTGGAGAAAAGGGAAGGAAACTTAATATACTAGGGTGAAGCCTTTTTCTTACGGCAGGACAGACCAAGGAAGTGAAGTTGTGGGCATACGGCTTAGGTGCGCGAGAAGTGAAAGTGAAAAGGAAGATTAAGGCTACAGAGAAGGGTAGGAAACTTAAGAGCCATAGAATAGAGGAGGATAAAGATTGGTGATGACGCACCGATATCTCGTGTCCTACTTAAGCACACGGGCATCTTTTTTTTTTTTCTTTTTACGGCAAAGGAGACAGCACAAGGGCACACACACACACACACACACACACACACACACACACACACACACACACACACACCAAAAAAAAAAAAGCCCGCTACTCGCTGCTCCTGTAAAGAATCCGAAAGAGCAGTCAACTTGGAGGAGCTGAGATCGGTTTTCTTAGACGCCTCCGCCTCTCACATCAACTATTTCCAAGGGCCGAAAAGGAGATCAATCGGGTTCGCATGAGTGTTTTGTTTAGGTTCATGGTACAGCAGAAGGATCAACTTACCGCCAGGGTCCTAAAACTATCCCTGGAAATGCCCACAACTCCTACGAAAGCCTTGTCAAATATGTGTGCTTGGGAGGCGTAATGTTTAAGAATAGGACCCCCGGTGAAGCGAGGTTTGTCCTGCTAAAGTGTTACAAATGACGTGTTGAAAGCTTGAAGTGTGTGTGTGGTGGGGGGAGGGAGGGGAAGGGGAAGCTTAGCCGGTCTGTAAATATGAAGAGTCTACATGAGAGGAGGTTTTTTCCGCAAGTCATGGACAGGTTATGTTTTATTTTTATTTTTTATACGTGTTGTGCATTGACGCGTGCAAAGCTAGTCGTCCTGCTTTTTAGGGAGTGGAGAGAGCGAGGAGGATGCAACTGTACACTTTCTTTGCCATCCCTTCCCTTCCCTCCCCTTCCTTCCCTTCCCTTCCCTTCCCTTCCCTTCCCTTCCCTTCCCTCCCCTTCCTTCCTTCCTTCCCTTCCCTTTCCTTCCCTTTCCTTCCCTTACTTTACCTTCCCTTCCCCTGACTTCCTTTCCCTTCCTTCCTCTCCCTTCCCTTTCCTTGCTCTTCCCTTCCCTTCCCTTCCCTTCCCTTTCCTTGCTCTTCCCTTCCCTTCCCTTACTTTACCTTACTTTACTTTCCCTTCCCTTCGCTTCGCTTCCCTTCCCTTCCCTTCCCTTACTTTATCTTACTTTAC
The DNA here is from genome assembly GCF_024679095.1 of Eriocheir sinensis. NCBI lineage: Eukaryota > Metazoa > Arthropoda > Malacostraca > Decapoda > Varunidae > Eriocheir > Eriocheir sinensis. Next base: position 3,228,210 of record NC_066513.1, on the reverse strand, counting down.
TTTCCCTCCCTTTCCCTTCCCTTTCCTTCCCTTCTTTCTCATTTCTTTCTTTTCCCTTCCCTCCCTTTCCCTACCATTTTCTTCCCTTCTCTTCCCTTCCCTTCCCTTCCCTTTCCCTCCAACTTTAGCATCTTCACTAACCCACTTCCTCTTCTTGCCCAACCCTTGATAAAAAGAAGAGGCTGTCACTGCTGCGCCTTTGCTGCCCCCGCACATCAGTTTTCCTTTTGTCTCCTTTAGTTAGGCATGTAGATGGGTTTGAGAGAGAGAGAGAGAGAGAGAGAGAGAGAGAGAGAGAGAGAGAGAGAGAGAGAGAACATAAAGCCTCTCTATAAAGATAAGAGACTAAAGAAAGACTTAGATTTAGTGTTTCCTGAAGAGTGAATCTGCGCCCGGACCCTTCCCTTCCCTTCCCTTCCCTTCCTTCCCTCTCCCATCTCTTCTCTCCCTTTCCCCTCCCCTCCCCTCCCCTCCCTTCCTTTCCCTACGCATCCCTCCCTTTCCCTTCCCTCCCCTCCCCTCCCCTCCCCTCCCTTCCCTTCCCTTTCCACTACCGACACAAGCCTCTTAAGTATATATCCTCACTTCCCCCGCCGCTCCACGCTTCCTCCCGCCTGTACCAACAGGCCTGTGAGCCCTTAGAGATAGTTGCCCGCCCGTATATCCTGAGTGGGCGTTCACCTTCACGCCTCTCGTTCACTCGTAGGCCTAAAGGAAGATAAAATATTGGGCCTTCAAGACGTTATCGCGCGTGTTCCGGCGGTGTGGGCGGCGCTGGGAAGGGCGTGTGGTGCGTGATGCTGCCTCAACCCCGAAGGTCCTTGACTGACCCCGGCGACCGGGCTGCGTGGCGATGCTGTCCAGATGTGCGCCAGGGCAGGGCACGCCGGGCAGACGAGAGGCAGCGGCGGCGGGCTGGGCAGTGCGAGGCCGGGCGGGGCATGTGAACTGAGATGGCGGCCTTTGGTGGGCCTGGGATGGCTAGTGTTGTCAGGGAAGGCATGCGGGGTCCGTTATGGTACCCGCCTGAGACTAGAATCGAGGTGAATCTAAAGTCGCCCCGATGAAAACTCGCCCCGTAAATAATCGCCTCCGCATAGACCCGCCCTCCCATACAGAAGTAACGCCGATATTGTGAGGGCGCCTCGCGGTGCAGTGACTAGCGTCCCTAATTACGAATCAGCGGGCCTGGGCTCGAATCCCGGCCTGGTTAGTCGGCGTGCAGCCCACCCAGGTGTTCATCCATCCTCTCGGGTTGGTCGATAAATGGCCACCAGGGAAGGAAAATGTGGTAACCTAGATGTTGCAGTGGCCTGTGTCGAGTTAATGGTTCTCTCCCACCACAGGTTCAAAGGGCCAACGAGACGGAGATGAGCACAGCGGCCATGCTCAGACATAGCCTATGCTCCCGCCTTTATTGATTATTGAAGTTCGTATGAGCGCGAGCGTGAACTGGAACCGTTTTAGGTGAGGGAGAGTTGACGTGAGCTGAGCTTGCATGGAGAGACCACCAGGACGCGGCAGTGCGCGTGAGCTCCGAGGCACCGGGCGGGGCCGGTAAAGACGTAATAACGCATAAAAACAAGAACATAAGGAGACTGCAAGAGTCCGGTAGAACTATGCAAGGCAGCTCCTGTCTGGACTCTTTGATGGGTGTCATTTTACGCTGCAACCACCACCAGCCACGGGGAGTTACATCGTTTGTGGCCTGACCTCGCGCCTCGTAGCAGCACCGCCGACGCGAGGCACTACTCACCGTGGCACTACTCACCGTGGCTTTACTCACCGTGGCACTTCTAAGCCGCCGCCGCGCGAGGCTCTGTTGTGTCCGATGCTTCGACAAGGATCAGTGTGTCTTGGCGGCGTGGTGCAGGCAGCAGCGGTCAGGCCTCAGCACCTGCACACGCTGGCCTTCATTCTGATTTGGGTCGAGCAGTCGCCTCTTTTTTAAACTCCGCCACCCGAGTAGGAGATCATGCTTTCGATGTTGATTGGTTATTTGTTTCTGCCGATCGTTTGCGCGCCGCCAAGATTACATTCACCAATAAATCAACCAATCTGCCTACTATTATGATTGCGCAAAAACTAATCGCTCCATTCTCATGAAACTTGGTAGAAGGGTGGAGCATAGACTGAAAAATAAACCGGTAAATTTTGGGAAAACTTACATTAAAAGCGAATGTATGATTGCCTGTATAAGATAAAGATTGACTGACCGTGGGTGAGTGTTAGGTGCTGTCCGTCTTACCCAGGAGTGGTCCGGCTCAATAACCATGACAATAGTGGAATGGTGTGTTGTGGTGGATGGACAAGGGCAGGATCTCACCATCAGAGGATCGGTCACAAAGCAACCAAAGGAGCCTGCCATCAATGGGAGCCTTGCCGGTAGCAGCGACGGGCCAAATTTGTGTCTTTACCGTGTAGCAGCGACGGGCCAAATTTGTGTCTTTACCGTGTAGCAGCGACGGGCCAAAGTTGTGTCTTTACCGTGTAGCAACGACGGGCCAAAGTTGTGTCTTTACCGTGTAGCAGCTACGGGCCAAAGTTGTGTCTTTACCGTGTAGCAGCGACGGGCCAAATTTGTGTCTTTACCGTGTAGCAGCGACGGGCCAAATTTGTGTCTTTACCGTGTAGCAGTGACGGGCCAAATTTGTGTCTTTACCGTGTAGCAGTGACGGGCCAAATTTGTGTCTTTACCGTGTAGCAGCGACGGGCCAAATTTGTGTCTTTACCGTGTAGCAGCGACGGGCCAAATTTGTGTCTTTACCGTGTAGCAGCGACGGGGCAAATTTGTGTCTTTACCGTGTAGCAGCGACGGGGCAAATTTGTGTCTTTACCGTGTAGCAGCGACGGGCCAAATTTGTGTCTTTACCGTGTAGCAGCGACGGGGCAAATTTGTGTCTACTGTGTAGCAGCGACGTGCCAAATTTGTGTCTTTACCGTGTAGCAGCGACGGGCCAAATTTGTGTCTTTACCGTGTAGCAGCGACGGGCAGAATTTGTCTTTACCGTGTAGCAGCGACGGGCAGAATTTGTGTCTTTACCGTGTAGCAGCGACTGCCCAAATTTGTGTCTCTACCGTGTAGCAGCGACTGGCTAAATTTGTGTCTTTACCGTGTAGCAGCGACGGGCCAAATTTGTGTCTTTACCGTGTAGCAGCGACGGGCCAAATTTGTGTCTTTACCGTGTAGCAGCGACGGGCCAAATTTGTGTCTTTACCGTAGCAGCGACGGGCCAAATTTGTGTCTTTACCGTGTGTGCAGCGACGGGCCAAATTTGTGTCTTTACCGTGTAGCAGCGACGGGGCAAATTTGGTTCACCGTGTAGCAGCGACGGGCCAAATTTGTGTCTTTACCGTGTAGCAGCGACGGGCAAATTTGTTCACTGTGTAGCAGCGAGGTGCCAAATTTGTGTCTTTACCGTGTAGCAGCGACGGGGCAAATTTGTGTCTTTACCGTGTAGCAGTGACGGGCCAAATTTGTGTCTTTACCGTGTAGCAGCGACGGGGCAAATTTGTGTCTTTACCGTGAGCAGCGACGGGCCAAATTTGTGTCTTTACCGTGTAGCAGCGACGGGCCAAATTTGTGTCTTTACCGTGTAGCAGCGACGGGCCAAATTTGTGTCTTTACCGTGAGCAGCGACGGAGCAAATTTGTGTCTTTACCGTGAGCAGCGACGGGCCAAATTTGTGTCTACTGTGTAGCAGCGACGGGCCAAATTTGTGTCTTTACCGTGAGCAGCGACGGGCCAAATTTGTGTCCTTACCGTGAGCAGCGACGGGCCAAATTTGTGTCTTTACCGTGTAGCAGCGACGGGGAAAATTTGTGTCTTTACCGTGAGCAGCGACGGGCCAAATTTGTGTCTTTACCGTGTAGCAGCGACGGGGAAAATTTGTGTCTTTACCGTGTAGCAGCGACGGGCCAAATTTGTGCCTTTACCGTGTAGCAACGACGGGGCAAATTTGTGCCTTTACCGTGTAGCAGCGACGGGCCAAATTTGTGTCTTTACCGTGTAGCAGCGACGGGGCAAATTTGTGTCTTTACCGTGTAGCAGCGACGGGGCAAATTTGTGCCTTTACCGTGTAGCAGCGACGGGGCAAATTTGTGCCATGATATAAACCCCCCAAAATAGATGATACATAAACTGATCACAAATGCTTTAATATATATTATGAAATGGTTTGTGTGAGAGGTGATTTTTTCTTAGTTTCTTGGTTTAGTTTTCCGCAGCTACCGGATTAAACATATCGGCGCCCAACCTCACATGTTTTTTGTCATTCGTAAGAGTTTTGGGCATTTCCCTGGGTAGTTTTGTGACCCTGGTGGTATAGTGTTACTTTTCCTCTGTACTGTGAAGCTAAAACACGCTCATGAGAACCCGACTGATCTCTTTCTTGACCTTTGGAAATAGTTGATAAGAGAGATGAAAGCGTCTGAGAAAACCAACTTAGAGAGCCAGTTCCTTTAGCGTCACCTCCCACCATGATGTTGTTGTTGTTTGTGGTGGTGGTGATGGTTTGCAATGTGAGTGAAGAATGATAGAGTCCTCTTTTGTGTGTGTGTGTGTGTGTGTGTGTGTGTGTGTGTGTGTGTGTGTGAGGCGCTGTCTCTTCTGCCCGACGAAAAAAAGCTTTAAAGGTCTGTGTTGTCTGTTGCACTAAAGCCTTCATTGTGGGGAATTCAATAGCCTCTGGGGCACAAAGACTCTCTCTCTCTCTCTCTCTCTCTCTCTCACACACACACACACACACACACACACACACACACAAACATTCACTCTCTCTTCGTCTCCCCATCCCTCCCTCTCTCTCCCTTCCCTCCCGCCACTCCTCGCCGTCAGCGTTTAAGGAAGTGAGGGACACGCAGCCACCTCGTCAGCATGTGTCAGCCAAGCAAGCCCGGCCGTCAGCTGTCTCCTCGCCGGCCCGTCAGCTCCCCCGGCACGTGTCTGATCGATCCGCCGGTCATAAAATCAGACGCTTGGTGTGATTGCTATTCCTGCCTGTCATCGAGGAGCTTGGGTAATGTGCCGCGCGATCATCCATCTGTCAGCTTGCGCGGCTCACTGGCTGGGAAAAGTGCTCGGACCTGCCCCGCCGCGCCGCCCGCTGCCTCCACCACCTCCCGCTGCATCCATCATGATAATGGTCGTGTGCCGCGGCTAATACCTGCCCCTAATGAATGCCACTCACACCTGTGGTTGTTGGCGAGTCCTGGCGGTGGTGTTTAGGTATTACTCGTGTGTGCGTGTGTGTGGAAGTGTGTAGTACATGTTTAGGACGTGTGTGTGAGTGTGGTGACGGAAGGAAGGAGGAAAGGAACTAAAGGATCGAGCAAGGATGGAAGAAAAGAGAAAGGGAAAGAAGCCAAGTTGAAGATGGAGCAAGGAGCGGCGGAGTGAGTGGTTGAGCGTCAGAAAGGAATGAAAGGGAAAAGAGGCAGTAGAAGAAGAAGAAAAGGCAATTGAAGTTGAAGTAGAGGCAATAGAAGTAGAAGAAGAGGCAATAGAAATAGAAAAAAAGTAGAGACAATAGAAGAAAAAGTAGAAGCAATAGAAGAAGAGGCAATAGAAGAAGAAGAGGCAATAGAAGTAGAAGTAGAGGCAATAGAAGAAAAAGTAGAGGCAATAGAAGAAGAGGCAATAGAAATAGAAGAGGCACTAGAAGAAATAGAAGGAATAGAAGAAAAAGTAGAAGCAATAGAAGTAGAAGAAGAGGCGATAAAAACAGAAGAAATAGAGGCAATAGAAGAGGAAGAACAATGGGCCGCATTGGCTATACAGGCAGCGCCACATGTGGCCACTCAACTCCAAGCTGTCCTTTCCATAGAATTCAAGTTATAGACTAGAGTGCGTCTGAATCTGTCTCCGGGATACACGGCCATGGTGCCGCCGTCGCTCCAAGCCGATGATTGCACACACTTCCCTCCTAGCCGATTTCAGTTTTTCTCCATGTCAAATAGTAGAGTCAGGAAATCGGGTAGGAGTAAAGTGTGTGCAGTCGTTGGCTTGGAGCGGTGGCGGCACCAAGGCCTTGTATCCTGGAGGCAGCCTCAGACGCACTCTAGTACAGAACTTGTATTCATGGAAAGTACTGCTTTGACAGTTCACGGACTGGCCACGTGTGGCGCTGCCTGTATGGCCAATACGGTTCATTAGTGAAATAGAAGCAGATGAATAGAGGAAATAGAACTAGAAGAAGGAGAGACAATATAAGTAACAAGAATAGAAGAAGAAGAAGAAGAAGAAGAAGAACCAACAGAAGAAGAACATTCCCCCGATAGTAACTAATGAGGGTTGGCATGACACGTCTAAGCATGTCCCAAAGAGCGAGCGAGGGTTTGCGGCGTTCGTGGTAAGGGAGTGTGGGCGTGGCGTGGTTTGGGCGTGGTGTGGAGTGCGGGCGTGGCGTCAGAGGGGGAGGAGAGGAGAGGAGAGAGGGAGCCAGATCGTGTGAAGGGGTACCGTTGTGGAGGCTGGGCAGGTGGGTGAGATCGAGACTGAGATGCTGGTGAAGGGAAGGGGTTTGGGCCGTACTATCAATCCTTTCAGGCGCACACATTTAACAAGGCTTATGAAGGGAGTTGTCGATATTTCCCTGGTGGTACGTTGACCCTTTTTCTTTAGCCATGAACCTAGGGCCGTCCTATTAATCCTTTCAGGGCCCAGGCGCACACATTTAACAAGGCTTATGTAGGAGTTGTCGATATTTCCCTGGTGGTACGTTGACCCTTCTTCTGTAGCCATGAACCTAGAAAAATACTCATGAAAACCCGATTGACTTTCTTTTTGGCCTTTGGAAATAGTTAACGTGGATGTTGGACGCGTTTAAAGATACCAGTTACCTTAGTCTGCTGATATATATTTACCTGTTCATATATGTTTTTGTTTGTTTGTTTGTTTGTTTATGTTCCTCAGTGTTTGTATCGTTTGGTTTTCTTTCCTTGCCTTTCTCCATCTTTTTTTCTTTATTTTTCCTTCCTCTCTTTTTTTTGTGCTTTTTCCGCCTCTCTCGTTTTCGGCGTGGTCATCCTTTCGTCTTTTCTCTAACCCTTTTTTTTTTCTTTTGCCTTCTCCTTTTTTTATATTTTGCCTTCCCTTCCTTTTTTCTCTTTTTTCCTTCTTCCACCTTTCTCGTTTTCGTCGTGGTCATCCTTCCTTCCTTCTCCTCCCTTTCTCTTACTCTTCTTTTTCCCTTTTCCATTCCTTCATCTTTATCTTCTTCCCCTTCTTTCTTCTTCCTATATTTTTCTTTTGTCTCCCTCTTTATCTTCCCTTCCTTAGTTCCATTTCTTCTACTCCTTTTTTCCTACTAATTCTTGCGTTTTCTTCCTTTTATTTTCTTCCTCCTTTTGTCTATCCCTCCTTACTTCTCCTCTTCCTCCTCCTCCTCCTCCTCCTTACTTAATACTCGTCCTTACTTTTTCTTTCTTTTAGCTCCCTCAATTTTTCTTCCTCTCCTCACTTCCCTTTTTCCTCCTCCTCTCCCTTCCTCTCCTCTCCTTTTTCTCCCACTCCTCCTCTCCTCTCTTCTCCTGTCTTCCCCTCTCTTCTCCTCTCTTCTCCTCTCCTCCTTCTCCCATCCTCCTCTCCTCTCTTCTCCTCTCTTCTCCTCTCTTATCCTCTCCTGCTTCTCCCATCCTCCTCTCCTCTCCTCTCCTCTCCTCCTGTACCGGTGATTGGCGTGCCGCGGGGCCACACATTTGTCTCTCCGTTTAATGTGCATTGTGCCGGAGCCTCCCGGGGCCGCGGCAGACAAAGGCCCCGCCCGCAGCCTCCCACGCGCCCCCGCTCACCTGGCGCGCGGCCGTCTCATCAGTTTTTCTCCTTTAGTTTCACCGGTGACCCAGTTTCGGCGGTCCCTTCCCTTCAACCCCTCTCCGCCCCTCCCCCTCCCTTCCTCCCTTGCTGTCTCTCTCCTCTCATCCTCTCCCCAATTTCGTTCTCCCTTCCCTTCGCCTCTCGTCATCCTGTAACCTTCTTCTCCCTTACCTTCACCCTCTCAGCCCCTCCCCCTCCCTTCCTCGTCCTCCCTTGCTGTCTCTCTCCTCTCATCCTCTCCCCAATTTCGTTCTCCCTTCCCTTCACCCTTTCAGCCCCTCCAAGCCCTCCCATCCCTTCCTCCCTTCATCGTCCTCCCTTGCTTTCCTTCTCTCCCATCCTTTCCCAGCTTCGTTCTCCCATCCCTTCCCTTCCCTTCCCTTTCCTTCCCCTCTCGTCATTTCGTAACCTTCTTCTCCCTTCCCCTTCTCCCCTCCCCTTCTTCTCCCTTCACCTCCCCTTCGCCCCTTCCTCCAAGACTCCTCCTCCCTGTTCTCTCGTTCATTTCTCCACGTTCCCCTTCCTTACCTTCTCCCCCTCAACCTTTCTCTCCCCAGCTTCGTTCTCCCTTGTTTCCTCCTCCCTTCCGCGTCCCCCTTTAGTCTCAACCATCCTCTTCCTCCCTTCTCTTCTCTTCCCTCCCTACACGCCTCCTATCCTCCTCCCCCTCCCTTCCCTCCTCCTCCCGCACCCACACACAGGGCCGCTGCCACAAAACATTTTCTCCTCGCTTGCTTTTCTATACAGTTCCACGGGTTTGTCTTTACTACCTCTGCTGGCTCGCTGCTCGTCGGGGCGGTGGGCGGCGAGGGCCCTTCCCGATGCCGTGATTTGATGGGTTTGAGGGCGGTATTCTAAGACTGTTCCGCCCCTTACATCATCTACTTCTAAAGGCCCCCCCCCAAAAAAAAGAAAGGCGATTAACCGGGTGCTAATGAGCTTGTTTAGGGTCACAGAGGAGAAGAAGGGTCAAACTACCGCCAGGTTCATTAAACTACCCCTGGAAATGCCCGAAACTCATAGGAAACCGTGTCAGATATGTGTGTTTGGGCGCCGATTTGCTTAAGAATATGACCCTAACTAACGGGTGGTTGGGGGTGTGGGGGGGGAAGAAGGGAGGGTAAAGGAGAGGAAGGAGGGGAGTTAGGGGATAAGAGGAAAGTAGAGGAGTCAAATATGTGTGCTTGGGGGCCGATTTGTTAAAGAATATAACCCTTAGTCCGGAGACCTGCATGAGACACTGGAGAGGAGGGGGAAAGAAGGGAAGGTAAAGGAAAGGAGGAAGAGGAGCTAGGGGAGACGAGGAAGATAGAGAAGGTAGAGGAGTCAAATATGTGTGCTTGGGCGCCGATTTGTTAAAGAATATAACCGTTAGCCCGGAGACTTGCATGAGACACTTGGGGGGAGGGGGAAAGAAAGGAAGGTAAAGGAGAGGAGGAAGAGGAGCTAGGGGAGAAGAGGAAGATAGAGGAAGAGGAAAGTAGAGGAGTCAAATATGTGTGCTTGGGAGCCGATTTGTTAAAGAATATACCCGTTAGTCCGGAGACCTGCATGAGACACTGGAGAGGAGGGGGAAAGAAGGGAACGTAAAGGAGAGGAGGAAGAGGAGCTAGGGGAGAAGAGGAAAGTAGAAGAGTCAAATATGTGTGCTTGGGAGCCGAGGTGTCAAAGACTCTGACCTGAGGATCCGGGTTCAATATCACACTATTGCTGATTTTCCAGTGGGCAAGAATAACTCGTCTTTGTTTGTGGCCGTAACTCGCTTCCAGTCAGCAGGGCGCGGCCAGGGAGGGAGAGCAAGGTGTTGAGAGAGAGGTGCCCGGGTGACGTCGCTTGGATCATGTCTGCGAGCCTCATCACTCCCCTGAACTTGAACCAGGATGAATGTTTTACCTCTGAGGCAGGCAGGACCAAGGCAAACGTTCCCAGTTCAGTGCGGCTGCTTGGTGAGAGGTAGCGGCCTCTGGTAACCCTCGCAGAGCTATGATATGATCTTCGCTGGTATCCCGGGGAGCTTTTTTTTTTTTTTATATATATTTTATTATTATTATTTTTTTTTTTTCGGAGGTCCACGTTGGGTGTAGGTGCCCCCCTCACCCCCCCCCATGGACATACACTCCCTGACGTAATCTATCTTGAGCATTTATAGTGTCTATCCGTTCCACCTCCAAGCATTTCCCTTTCCTTATTCACTGAGCGCCAATGAAACTCTCCCCTCCCCCTCCCACCTTCCACCTTATATATGATAACAAACCCCCCCCCCCCCCCCCACACACACACACACACACACACACACACACACACACACACACACACACACACACACACACACACACACACACACACACACACACACACACTCCCTGACGTAA
>NC_066513.1:3188022-3208022 GCF_024679095.1 Eriocheir sinensis | reverse complement strand
TTTGGTGTTGCTTGAAGACTTTTGTTGTTGGAGAAAGTGTTGCGACGAGGATAATTGTTGTTGAAAAATGTTTAGTCGTGTATGATTGTGTAAGTATAGGATACTAATGATAACTGATTCGTCTACTTGCAAAGCCGATAAAGCTGAAAGACACGTGGATGTTCGGTGTTGGCTGAAGACTTGTTGTTAGGGAAAGTGTTAGGACGAGGATAACTGTTGTTGAAAAAAGGTTTAGCCGTGTAGCATTGTGTAAATATAGTATTTTAATGACAACTAATTCGTCTGGTAGCAAAGCTGATTAAGTTAATGTAGTTTTTGGATCACTAATATTGTCTGTGCCGAATGGCGACATAGATGAGTTACTTAAGAGAACGGGATGGCGTTGGTAGAATGTATTATCTTGTAGGAGCATGAGACGAAGTGTGTCAAACGGGAATGATCTTGTGTGTGCTAAGCAGGCTGATGAAGATGAGGTATTTAATGAACACTGATGTTGGCTTTACCGAGATGCAACAAGGGTAACTTAACAGGAGAACAGAGATGAGTGTTGTTAAACTTAGATAGTGACGTTGGTGCTTGAATTGAGGTGTGTTAGAGGATGCTGTGTGTGCTAACGATGCTGATGAAGATTAGGTATTTAAGGAAGATTAGTGTTGGCTTTACCGAGATGCAACAAGGGTAACTTAACAGGAGAACAGAGATGAGTGTTGTTAAACTTAGATAGTGACGTTGGTGCTTGAATTGAGGTGTGTTAGAGGATGCTGTGTGTGCTAACGATGCTGATGAAGATGAGGTATTTAAGGAAGATTAGTGTTGGCCTTACCGAGATGCGACAAGGGTAACAACAGGAAAACAGAGATGAGTGTTGTTGTACTTAGATAGTGGCGTTGGAGTATGAATTGTGGTGTCTTGGAGGATGCTGTGTGTGGTAACCATGCTGATGAAGATGAGTTATTTAAGGAACACTGATGTTGGCTTTACCGAGATGCGACAAGGGTTACTAATAGGAGAACAGAGATGAGTGTTGTTGTACTTGGTTAGTGGCGTTGGTGCATGAACTGAGGTGTGTTAGAGGATGCTGTGTGTGCTAAGGATGCTGATGAAGATAAGGTATTTAAGGAAGATTAGTGTTGGCAAACAGAGATGAGTGTTGTTGTACTTGGATAGTGGCGTTGAAGTATGAATTAAGTGTGTTGGAGGATGCTGTGTGTGCTTACCATGCTGATGAAGATGAGTTATTTAAGGAACATTGATGTTGGCTTTACCGAGATGCGACAAGGGTTACTAATAGGAGAACAGAGATGAGTGTTGTTGTACTTGGATAGTGGCGTTGGAACATGAATTGTGGTGTGTTCAAGGATAATGCTGTGTGTGCTAACCAGGGTGATGAAGATAAGGTATTTAAGGAAGATTAGTGTTGGCTATACCGACGTGCGGCAAGGGTAACTTAATAAGAAAACAGAGATGAGTGTTGTTGAACTTAGATAGTGGCGTTGAAGTATGAATTGTGGTGTGTTTAAAGGAGGATGCTGTGTGTGCTAACCATGCTGATGAAGATGAGATGCTGAGATGTTTATGGCGAGTTCGTGTTGGCTGCACAGGGAGGCGGCAAGGACGAGTTAGTTCAAAAGAGAATAAAGTCGTGTCAACAAATAATACTGACGCCGCGTTAACCAAACCAAATCGTGGACTGATGAAGATATGAGATGTTACAATGCATATGGAGAGGTAGTGTTGGCTGTACATGGAAGCGGCAAAGGCGAGCCACTTCAAAAGAGAACAGAGTCGTGTGAACAATTAATAGTGACGTCGGGTATACATAAATCTAAGCGTGGACAGTAAAAGATGCCATGTTACAATGCATATGGAGAGGCACTGTTGGCTGTACATGGACGCGGCAAAGACGAGCTACTTCAAAAGAGAATAGAGTCGTGTGAACAATTAATAGTGACGTCGGGTGTACAGAAACCTAATCGTGGACTGATGACTATATGAGATGTTACAATGCATATGGAGAGGCATTGTTGGCTGTACATGGAAGCGGCAAAGACGAGCTACTTCAAAAGAGAATAGAGTCGTGTGAACAATTATCACTGACGTCGGATGTACAAACACTTAATCACGGAGGGAGTTAATACTTCATGCCCTTCGCCTTGTATGTGTGTGTGTGTGCCGGACAATTATAAACGAAGGGGCAGAAGTAAACCCTTTTTGTAGTGACCCCGCGAGACCATCATCAGGATTCCTATTGCGTAAGACGTCTGGCAAATAACGCGGAGAAATGCTGAGCGGAGTCATCTGCATATAAATGGGAAGACGAAGAGTGTGATTAAAATGATAATTGACCGGCCAGAGGGAGGGAGCGAGCAACGGAAAACACAGATGGGACAACAGACCGACGAAAAACAGGGAGATAACGGAACAACAGACAACAAGAGGAGAGTAACAGACACACGGTAGTACAGACCAATAAAAGAGAGTAAAATAACGGAACAACAGACAATAAGGAGAGTAACAGACACAGATGGGGTCACAGACGAAGCATGAAACAGGGAGAGGGTAACAGAACAACAGAAAACAGGGAGAGTAACAGAACACAGACGAATGGAAAACAGGGGAAGGATAACAGAACACAGACATAGAAAACAGGAGAAGATAACAGACACAAAGACGAATGGAAAACAGGGAAAGGATAACAAAACAGACATAGAAAACAGGAGAAGATAACAGACACAAAGACGTATGGAAAACAGGGAAAGGATAACAAAACAGACATAGAAAACAGGAGAAGATAACAGACACAAAGACGAAAGGAAAACAGGAAGAGGATAACAACACAGACATAGAAAACAGGAGAAGATAACAGACACAAAGACGTATGGAAAACAGGGAAAGGATAACAAAACACAGACATAGAAAACAGGAAAAAGCAACAGACACAGACGAATTGAAAACAGGGAAAAATAACAACAGACACAGACAGAAACAAAAGATAGAAGACAAACAGACACAAAAGGGAAAAACAAAGAAAGAAACACAGACATCGAATTGAAAACAGGAAAAAAATAACAGACACAAAGACAGATAGAAAACAGAAGAAAGACAACAACACACCGATGAAAACACAGACAACAGAAAAGAAACAGGAAGAGGCTAACAGACAGACAAAATAGGAAACAGATAAGCTAGCAGAACACAACAGACACGGGGCACAGACGATCAGAAAACAAAGACTAGAGACCCGTCGAGTACACAGACACCAAGGAAATGTAAAGAAAACGTCCAATGAATAATATATCAGACACCAAATTAATCCCTTGTGTTCTTTCTCTCCCTCCTGTATTTCACCTTCCGACGACTGACAACTCTTTCGGGGGAGAACATCGATACCCTCTACTCTCTCTCTCTCTCTCTCTCTCTCTCTCTCTCTCTCTCTCTCTCTCTCTCTCTCTCGCTCTCGGTCTCGGTCTCGGTCTCGCTTCTCTCTCTCTTTCTCTCTCAGCCACCGCCAGTATAACGTGATTTTGGGTATTCTTTGAACTTTCTCTTAAGGCGAGCGTCCTGTGCCTCCTCTCTTTGAGTCTGCCGGCCCTTGGAACCTGATAAACGGATTCTCTTGTGTCCGTTTTCTGTTCTTTGTGGCGGGATGAGAAGGATGTCGCGAGCGTTTGTTTTCTTTGTTGTGGAGTTGTTGTTGTTGTTGTTTGTCGTGGTTTCCTTTTCGGGGTCAGTCTTGTTTTCCTTTTTGTTTGTTTTTTTCATTTATCTCTTGTTTTCCTATTTGTCTTATTTTAATTTTTGTCTAGTCCTTTTTTTTCCTTTCACTAAATAAAAAAAATAAGAGATATAAAGAAGTGGACAGTAACAGTAAAGGTAAAAGAGCTGCGCGTGGCCTCAGTGCTCATCTCCGTCGCAACAAATCAGAACGGGCAAGGTCGTGGAGTTAGGAGTAGGGGGGGCGGGGCGGGGGAGACGCGGACCCAAAGCTGTTCCATTTACGTCTGAATAAAAAATAAACTTAAAAGGATCCACTTGAGGTGACCATTAATATACACCACATGGGGGGAAGGGGGGCGTCAAAGGGGGTGGGGGTGGAGGGGAGGGAAGGGGGAAGGGGAACATGGGCGGCTTGGACATATCTTTGCTGCCTGTGTGTGTGTGTGAGAGAGAGAGAGAGAGAGAGAGAGAGAGAGAGAGAGAGAGAGAGAGAGAGAGAATGAGAACGAAAAAAAAAAAAAAAACGCTGATGAGGGAAAGAAGAGAAGAAGAAGGAGGAATAGGAGGAAGATGGGATGAAGGCATGAGGTGAAAGAAAGACGAAACAAGATAAATAAGGACGGAGAGAGAATGAAGAAGGCGGACACTGAAGAAGGAGAAGAGGGAAAAGCGAAGAGGAAGGGAGGGGTGCTGGGGGGGGGGGTAACTGTAAGGGCATCTATCTTATTTTTCTCTATCTATTTATGTTTGTCTATATATGATTATCTATCTGTCTATCTGTCTTACCTCTTTATATGTTTACTTTTTCGAGGCCCAATTTTCGCATGTAACTGTGTAAATGTGTAATTCTCTCTCTCTCTCTCTCTCTCTCTCTCTCTCTCTCTCTCTCTCTCTCTCTCTCTCTCTCTCTCTCTCTCTCTCTCTCTCTCTCTCTCTCTCTCTCTCTCTCTCTCTCTCTCTCTGTGTGTGTGTGTGAAGCTATTATGGTCATCTGCGAAGGTGTATCAAGTGTCTGCAGTCGCCTCATTTGCTTTCCTCATGGGTGGTTACTCCTGCCTGGTGGACGCTGTGGAGTTTGTATCGTTTGTATTATATGTATTTGTATTGTAGTGTGGAGTTTGTATTGTCCGTATTGCATTTGTATTGAGGAGTTTATATTGCATTTGTATTGAGGAGTTTGTATTGTATATGTATTGTGGTTTGTATCGTTTTAATTGTATTGCTTGTATTGTGGAGTTTGTATCGTTTGTATTATTCGTATTTGTATTGTATTGTGGAGTTTTCTATTGAGGTCGACTCATGCGAAGGTATTTTCATTTGAGATCGACCCGTGCGGAGGTCTTGAACCCGCATTCTTAAACGTACGGGTCTGACGTCACGACTATTTCCCAAGGCTGCAGAGAAGATTAACCCGATTTTCAGGGGTGACTTTCCCGCCCTAAAGATGCAGAGGTCGTGTAAAACAATCACCAGCATCACAAAATCACACGAATCACACAAATCATCACGACTATTTCCCACGGCCACAGAGGAGATTAACCGGGTTTATAATATGTATTTGTATTCCATTGTGGAGTTTCTTATTGAGGTCGACTCATGCGAAGATATTTTCATTTGAGATCGACTCGTGCGGAGGTCTTGAACCCACATTCTTAAACGTACCGGGCTGACATTACGACAATTTCCCAAGGCTGCAGAGAAGATTAACCCGATTTTCAGGGGTGACTTTCCCGTCCTAAAGGTGCAGAGGTCGTGTCAAACAATCACCAGCATCACAAAACGGTTCCCGGAAAGCCCAGCAACTTCTACGAGAGGCTTATCAAAGAGGCGAACTGAGGCAACCGAGACGTTTAAGAATCCGGGCTTTGAGGTCGTCCGCGTTGAGGCATTGCGTCACCACCGTCGCCTTCTAATGAGCGCCTCTCCTAACGCCTTAATGAGTCTCCTGTTGTCTTAATGGACGGCGAGTTCTTGAAGATGCGGCGTCTTAGTGGAGCTTCAGGAGTTATGAGTCTGTGGTGCAGGCGTGAAGGAGGAGAGGAGAGGAGAGGAGAGGAGAGGAGAGGAGAGGAGAGGAGAGAAAAGGAAAGGTAAGGAAAGGAAAGGAAAGGAAAGGAAAGGAAAGGAAGGGAAAGGAAAGAAAAGGAAGGGAAAGTAAAGTAAATAAAATAAAATAAAATAAAATAAAATAAAATAAAAGGAAAGAAAAGAAGAGGAGAGGAGAGAAAAGGGAGAGACTATCAGGTGAAGAAGAAGGCTAAAGAGGGGAAACGGGATGAGGAAGGGAGGAGAGATTAAAAAGAGGAGGAAAATGACGAAGAAAAGAAGGAGGAAGAGGGGAAAGAAGGGATGAGAAAGGCAAGAGGGGAGGAGAGATAGACGAACAGGAGGAGAAAGACGAAGATAATAAGGAGGAAGGAAGAAAAAGTGAAGAGGGAGGAGGAGGAAGAGGGGAAAAGACGAGGAGAACAATGGAAGGAGGAGAGATGAAGGCGAAGAGGGGAAGAATGAGGAAGAGAAGGAAGGACGAACAGATGAACAGGGAGGAAGAGGAAGAGGGTAAAAAAGGGGTGAGGACGGTAAAGACAGGAGGAGGAAGAGGAGGGTGAAGAGAAGGAAGAGGAGGAAGGACGAACAGATGAAGAGGTGAAGGAGGAGGAGAAAGGGAAAGAGGAGAGATGAAGACGAAGAAAAAAAGGAAGAGGAAAATGAAGAGGAGGAGGAAGGAAGAACGAAAAGGAAGATAAGGAAAAAATCGAGGAGAGGAGGAGAGATAGAGACAAAGAAAAGGAGGAAAGAGGAAGAGGAGGAGGAGGAGAAACATGAAGCCCCCCCCCAAAAAAAAAAAAAGATTAGGACAAAGAAGAAAAAAAAAAGAGAGGAAGAAAGAATATTTAAAATTGAATAAAAAAAATACCGGAGAAAAAGAAAAACCCGCCAAGGAAAAAAATATTGAAGAGGAGAATTTCAGACAAAAGTAATTTCATCTCTAACAAAGGAGGAAAATTAAGTTATGAAAATGAGGAAAAAAAGAATAAAGGAGGGCGAAGAATAAGGTAATATGGAAGATGAGAATGAGGTGAAAGAAGAGGGTGAGGATTGAGGGAAGGAAGGGAGGGAGGGAGGAAGGAAGGGAGAGGGAGGGAGAGAGGGAGGGAGGGGAGAGGGAGGGAGGGAGGAACGATGGGAGGGAAAGAAGAAAGGAAATGAGTGGAAAAAAGTCACTCTCTCTCTCTCTCTCTCTCTCTCTCTCTCTCTCTCTCTCTCTCTCTCTCTCTCTCTCTCTCTCTCTCTCTCTCTCTCTCTCTCTCTCTCACCCACCCACACACCCCACGTCGCCTTTCTCCCAGTAGACAAGTGTTTTGGGGGTGGGCGAAATGTCTCCCCAGTATTTATTCATGGTGGGGAGACAGCTAACGAGGATGTGGGGAGGGGGAGGAAGGTTGGGGTTTGGGGGGGAGGCTGATGATCGTGTGGGAGGATCATAAGGAGGAGGAGAGGATGCTGAGCCAATCCCAACACTCACAACCTCCTCAATCTCTGCTCGGTGACATGACAAGCTAGCAAGGGTGAGGCAGAATCCATGAAACGGGAGATGGTACAAGGGGCAGCACAAAACAAGGCTGGGGCAGTGACTTGGGTACTAGTAAGGGTATGGGATGAGTCTGACATGTATGGGGGTATGGCAGTGCATGGGTTGGGTGGGAACATTTCGGCACCCAACCTCACATATATGACAAGGCTTTCGGAGGGGTTTTGTGGGTTTCCAGAGGTAGTTTTATGACCCTTATGGTAGCCTGACCCTTCCTCTGTACCATGAACCTAAAAGAACACTCACTATAACCCGACTGATCTCCTTTTTGGCCTTTGAGAATAGTTGATATGAGAGGCGAAAGCGTCTGTTAATGCTTTCCTAGGATTCGTTAGACATGGGTTATGGTGATGTCCGGGGGCTGAGCGGGGACTATGGGCCAGTGACATGGGTTCTAATAGGGAAATGGGATTCGTTTGACATGGTTTAGGGATATCTCAGGGGGTTGAACAGTGGCATGGGTTCTGGTATGGGAATTGAATGAGTTTGACATGTATAGGGGCATGACAATGGGCTGGGTGGACGAATGGGCATTGGTAGGGGTATAGGCTTCGTTTGACATGGGTCAGGGATATCTCAGGGGGTTGAACAGCGACATGGGTTCTGCAATGGTAGGGGAATGGGATGAGTTTGATATGGGGGTATAGCAATGGGTATGGTGGACGAATGGGTACTGGTAGGGGCATAGGCTTCGTTTGATATGGGTTAGGTCTGTGTCAGGGGTGAGGGACATGGGTAGGGGGGCAGGCTATCGGGTTCTCCGTCTGCTGCAGTAAAGAGAGGCCGCTCACCAAAGTCTCACGTTTTAGTGCAGTTTGTGGTTTTACTCGCAGCTGTTATGTTACCCTCCGCCCATTACTCTCGTCTTACTTAGCATCCTCCTCCTCTTTCGTCTCCTCCTCCTCCTCCTCCTCCTCCACTACTTCTTTCAGCTAATTCTCCTCCTCCGCCTTCTTCTTCTTCTCTTTCATCTCCCTCTTCGTTTTATAAAATCTCTTACGCCTCTTCCTTTTCTTCTTCGTATCCTCCTCCTCCTCCTCCTCCTCATCTGCATACATCTCCTCTTCCTTCCCATCTTTTCTTCTTTTACTTTTTTTTCTCCTCCTCCTCCTCCTCCTCCTCATCTGTATACATCTCCTCTTCTCCTTCCCTTTTTTTTTTTTTCTCCTCCTCCTCCTCCTCCTCCTCCTCATCTGTATACATCTCCTTCCTTTTCTTCTTTTACTTTTTTTTCTCCTCCTCCTCCTCCTCCTCCTCATCTGCATACATCTCCTCTTCCTTCCCATCTTTTCTTCTTTTACTTTTTTCTCCTCCTCCTCCTCCTCCTCCTCCTCCTCCTCCTCATCTGTATACATCTCCTCTTCCTTCCCGTCTTTTCTTCATTTACTTATTTTTTTTCTCCTCCTCCTCCTCCTCCTCTTAAACCGTTTTTCCCTGTTCACTCCTTCCTCCCTGCATGTTTCTTCCTCCTCCAGACTTCTCCCTCTTAAATATTTCTCTCCTCCTTCTGCTTTTCCTCTTCTCTTACGCTCTTTATCCTCCTCCTCCTCCTCCTCCTCCTCCTCGTGTCTTCCTCTTCACTCTTTTCTCCTTATTCACGTTTTCTCTTGTCATTTTTCTTTTCTTTTCTTCCAGAGTTTTTTTTTTTACTTCCTTTCTCTTTTTTTCCGTTTCCCGCAGACATTTTCACCTTTACGACGCTACATAAACCCCCCCCCCCTCTCTCTCTCTCTCTCTCTCTCTCTCTCTCTCTCTCTCTCTCTCTCTCTCTCTCTCTCTCTCTCTCTCTCTCTCTCTCTCTCTCTCTCTCTCTCTCTCTCTCTCTCTCTCTCTCTCTCTCTCTCTCTCTCTCTCTCTCTCTCCTTTTTTTTCCACCTCCCCTTCTTTGCATTTTCTTCTCTCTCCCATCTTCCTCCTCCTCCTACCCTTCTTCCTTCCTTCCATTCTCTTCTCCTTTCCTTTCCCCTCCCTCTTCTTTCCCTTTCCCTCTTATTTTCTTTCTTCCCCTCCTGCTCCGCCTCCTCCTCCTCCCCTCTTTACTCTTTCCTTTCCTATTTTATTTTACTTCTTTCTGTCATCTTTTCCCTCCTCCCTCTCCTTCAGTCTTTCCCTTCACGTCATCTTCACCTTTCCTCCTCCTCCTCCTCCTCCTCCTCCTCCTCCTCCTTCCTTCCCCTCTTCCCTTCCTTTCCCGCATCCTCCCTAAACCATACATCCTGCTCCTTCCTCCTCCTCCTCCCTTTCCCTCCCCTCTCCTCCCCTCTCCCCTTTCCCTTCCCTCCCTACCTCTCTTCCCCTCCTTTCACCTCCACCTTTCTCCCCCTCCCATCCCCACCCTTCCCCCCCTCACCTCAGCCTCCCCACAGCCTCCCTATAGCCTTCCTGCCCGCTCCCACCAGCTCGGCCAAGTCAGCTTCGTGGGAGTAATTATATTTCCTAGAGAGCGCCTGGAGCCCTGGAGGGAGCCGGCCAGGAAGGAGATTGTGTAGAGGGGAAGGAGATGGAACAAATAGAGGGGAAGATAGATGGAAAGATAGATAGATGGTAGAAGCGGAATGAAAAAAAAAGATAGATGGATAGATTGATTGAGGTTTAGATAGATAGTAGAAGCGAAATAGAAAAATATAGATTGATAGATAAAGATGAAGAATTTTGAGTTAGAATCCATACTCACTCCCTATTAGATACATAGAACATAAGAACATAAGAGCGTAAGGAGTCTGCAAGAGACCGGTTGGCCTATACAAGGCAGCTCCTGTACACTCAACCCCACCTTACCTCACCATCCATGGCTTTATCTAACCTCTTCTTGAATGTATCTACGGTATTGGCACCCACAGCATGGCTCTCAAGCCTGTTCCATTCGTCCACCACTCTATTGGTGAACCAATTCTTGCCTATGTCTTTGTTAAATTTGAATTTGTCTAACTTAAAATCATTGCTACGCGTCCTACCTGGCTCTTTTACTTTCAAAATCTTATTGACATCCCCTTTATTAAATCCCTTCATCCATTTATAGACTTCGATCAAGTCTCCTCGCAACCTTCGCCTTTCTAGTGAGTGTAGAGTTAACTGCTTCAGCCTGTCTTCATAAGGCAAGTTTCTCACCCCCTGAATCATCTTTGTCATCCTCCTTTGTACAGATTCTAACATTTTTATATCCATCCTATAGTAGGGGGACCAGAACTGAACTGCATAATCGAGATGAGGTCTAACTAGTGCTAAGTAAAGTTTGAGGATGACTTCAGCGCTCCTATTGCTTACGCTCCTTGAGATGAAACCAAGTACTCTGTTTGCCCGATTTTTAGCCTGAATGCATTGAGCCCTAGGACGGAGGTCAGCGCTCACTAGGACTCCTAAGTCTCTCTCACGCCCAGACCTACTTAGAGGAGTGCCATTTAAGGAGTAATTGTGAGAGGGGTTATTCTTACCTACACTCAGAATGCTACACTTCCCGACATTGAATTCCATCTGCCACTTCCTCGCCCAATCATATAGTCTGTCAAGCTCATCCTGGGGAACGGTAGCGTCTCTGTCTGATTGGATTACTCTACCGATCTTGGTATCATCTGCGAACTTGCATAGATAGATAGAAAGATAGATAGTGTTATGAGGAATTTCGAGATAGTAAGAGCCAGTCACTTCCACCCTTACCATTTTCTCTCTCTCTCTCTCTCTCTCTCTCTCTCTCTCTCTCTCTCTCTCTCTCTCTCTCTCTCTCTCTCTCTCTCTCTCTCTCTCTCTCTCTCTCTCTCTCTCTCTCTCTCTCGGGACTGTTTTTAGGGGCTAAGGTATTAATCTTTAGGAATAGTAAGTAGCGGGCTTTTTTTTCATTATTTTTCTATTTTTTTCTGTGCTTTTGAACTGTCTCCTTTGCTGTTAAAAAAAAAATGGCCCCATGCTTTAGTGGCGCGGGCTGAGTTTATTTATAGTGGTTGCCGCGATATATGACTCGTAATGTGTGACTCTGCTTAGCCCATGCTGCCCCCCTACCCCTCCCCCTCTTTCCTCTTTACCTCCTCTCTCTCTCCTCCACTTTCTCTCTGATAGTGTGGAAGGCATGTGAACGGAAGAAGGGTGGAGAATTATGCCCATGAAACGAGGGGGAGAGGGAGGGAGGAGGGAGAGAGCGGCTGAGGAATGAGGGAAGGAGGGAGGATATGGGTGCTTGTGGAGTGAGGGAGGAAGGTGAGGGTGGCTGAGGGAGGGAAGATGATGGCTGAGGAGGTTTTTCTAATTTTTCAACTTCCATAAACAGACCTACCTTTACCATTCTTTCTTTCCCTCCTCTCCTAACGCTCCTTCCCTTCTGTGTGTGTGTGTGTGTGTCAGCGGGTCAAGGGGTCAGGTCGTGGGGTGGCGGTAGTGACCTCGCCTCGGGTTACGGCAGGAGGGGCGTGTTGCCAGCCTTCCCGGTATTAATAAGGCTGATTGACCTCATCGATCTCCTGTGTGTGTGTGTGTGTGTGTGTGAGAGAGAGAGAGAGAGAGAGAGAGAGAGAGAGAGAGAGAGAGAGAGAGGTGACTGGTCATGTAAGTTCAAGAGGGATACAGACAGGCAGACAGACAGAGAAAGATGGATGAGGATATGTAAGTAAGAAATCAAAGCACAGTAGTACATAACAGTAGTGGTAGTAATAGCAGTAGTTAGTGGTGGTAGTAGTAGTGGCAGTAGTAGCAGTAGTAGGTGTTTGTTGTAGTAGGTATTGTAATTATGTTATTATGTAATATTGTAATGATGTTATTGACGGTAAAAGCAATAGCTGTAGTAGTACGAGTAGTATTGGCACTATTTACAAGCACAAACATGAATGCGAAAAATTGATTCATAATGACCGAACTAATAAATTGCTGGGGCATAAATAAAAGCCCTGTATACGAAAATAAATGGTGATGAAAAATGAATATTGAGGATTCTAACAAGCTGAAACAGAAATGTAAAAATGGACAAATTAACAAAGGCTGCAAATGTCGAGGAGCAAAGCTGACTCTCCGAATGGTAAGTAAGACCGCTTTTGGCCTTCCACGAAGTGTGTTAATTTGCGAGGCTTTTGCCAGGACAGGGACGTCACGGCCCTTCGAGGCAAAACGCTCCCCGTGTGTGTGTGTGTGTGTGTGTGTGTGTGTGTTTGTCACCTGGAGCACCGAAGACCGCCAAGTGTTTCGCGGAAGGAAGGTCAAAAGGCCAAATAAGACAGCCAGATTATTTTTTTTACCTTTTTAGTCTTTGATTTTCGTAGTATTCTTGGTGTGGGTGGGTGGATGGGTGTGGGTGTGGGTGTGGGTGTGTGTTTGAAAGGCAGATCTCCCAAACTCCCCCAACTCAGCTCCCCTTTTCCCCAAGTCAGAGCTCCTCCCTCCCCCCACTCAAAGCTCCCCCTACCCCAAACACGGAGCTCCCCTTCCACCCCCCCCCCCCCCACACACACACACACACACACACACGGAGCTTCCCCTCCCCCACTCAGAGCTCCCTCCTCGCACCAGCTGTTCACGAGTGGGACGCCTTTTATTATTCACTCGCCGTAATGGTTTCCAGCACACCTTCACGCGCTGCTTGCCGCTCCCGACGCCACACATTTAGTATTTACCGTTGCAACATCATGATTCTTATATTTTTCGGCACATCCTCGTGTCCCGCGGGGCTCGGGATTCGTCTCGGCAGAAGATTCAGGGGTTTTCATCAGCGTCTTAGTGCACCGAGTCTTTCCCGCCGCGAGGAAGACGGGCGGAGCGGGTGGGACGGCCGCCGCGCCTCGCAGACACACTTGGGTTCGTGCCAGGCTGTCTAACCGTGGATCCTGGTCCCAACAAATTTTACGAAGAATTTAATATTCCGTGTGTCGAAGACTGAGCGGGAAATAAGCACAAAGCTGCTGCTGCTTCTCGACCGGTGAGTGCCACGAGACGCATGGTTTGCATTTTGCTGTCGCGGAGTGACTTCCCTGGACTTGTTATGTGGCAATAGTGGCAGAGTGTTGAGGTGCCGAGGTCAGGTCACGCCGCTGCCGGCTTACAATTTTCCGTCCTCAAAGAGTGGCCGAGGATCACCGGCACGCCGTCCGTCACCCCTCCCTTCAGCGCCTTTGTCTTCAGGACCACTGGGGGCAGCATAGGACAAGGAGCATGAAAAATTACTGCGTCACCTAAAAAAAAAAATCGCGCTGCTAACTGGCCCTGGCCCACCACCTGTGCCGCGGACCATCACGCCGGGGGAGCAACAGCATAAGAAGTGAAGGAAAGAGTTTGGCAGGTGTGTCATTATTTTAACGAGTATTTTGTTTTATCCTGAACCCCATGCACTTCCAACCCCCCTCGGCCTAACCATTGACCGAATTGGTACTCGTGAACCATCGTCGCCCGACAAGCGGGAATCCCGAGAACTGTATTGAGTGACGTGGGGGCCGTCACCCCGACGTGCGTGCCCAGAAAGAGGGAGATCGGAGGGAGAGGCTCTTTAGGCCTTTTGCTGCCGTGTACCGAACCAGCCATTGAGTGCCGCCTCCTTTTGTTCCTGCGGGTTTCGTGGTGACCCTTTGCTCGCCACGCCCGCCCTGTTGGTGGTAGACAGTAAGCCCATGTCATGCTTGGTCCCCGTCGGCGTAGGACCATGCAGTGCG
This sequence comes from Eriocheir sinensis, assembly GCF_024679095.1. Taxonomy (NCBI): domain Eukaryota; kingdom Metazoa; phylum Arthropoda; class Malacostraca; order Decapoda; family Varunidae; genus Eriocheir; species Eriocheir sinensis. The sequence goes on along the minus strand of NC_066513.1, from coordinate 3,194,093 downwards.
TGTGGCGTTGCGGTTTCATCATTTTACACAAGAAACCAAGCCCACACGCCCTTGCCGGGACCGACGAGGGAGACTGAGGCAGCAGCAGCAGCACAGTGTTGGGGCGGAGGGGGGGTGGGGGAGCAGCAGGGGACCCCTCGCCGCCTCATCAACTTAATGCTTCATCCTGCGGGATAAAATTGTGATTAGTTTGATAATCGAGTAAATTTTTCCAATATCATGTTAGTCCTTATCATCCTGGAGCGATCGGCGGCCAGCCAGCCAGGGCCGGGCGGCGCGCGTGTCCCCTTGCACCGGTGGCCATGGCTAGGATTTTAACCCTGGTCATGGCCTGGCCACGGCGAGGCCTTGTGGCCCGGCGCTTCCCCGTCGCCAAGCCGTGGGACGCCCCTCTCCCTCTCCCCTGATTATATTTTCACCGGCGATGAAGAGTTTATTCTTTGTCGAGGTGGCCTTGTACGGGCCGAGGCGCAGCAAGACTGTCCCGTGCCTGCGGGGCGCGGCGCTGCCGCCGGCCGCTGCCTGCTGACCCCGGGTCCTTCAGGCTCGTTCCTTAGGGTCTCCAAAAAGCCTGAAAAGTGGTCGCAATTTTAATTTCTCCCAGTTGCTTTCCCTCCTGTTTTTGTTAAGGGTCAGCAACCTTGGTCCCGCCCAGCACCTCCTGGCAGCCGTTGGAGGCGTGGGCGCCGCGGCCCCGCGTGTGCCGCGACACCCGGCGTGCCGGTAATGGGCCGCGGCACTGCCACGCGGCGAGGGCCCTGGACCACGCTGGCCAGACAAAGGTGTGTGGATGAAGTGGTCATTGATAAGTGTGGGAATCATTTGCTCCCCGGGGCTGAGTGACAAGGAATTTACTTGTGATTTATCGTTGCCGTGCCTCGACAGGCGCCCCAGCCTGCCCGATGCGCGAGGCAGCGAGGGACGCCGAGGCGTCTGGGCAGCCGGCTGGAGGCACCTCTCCAGGCCCAGCGGCGGCCAGCAGCTCCCCGCGGCGTTCCCGTGATCCAGGTCACGTTTCTGGCAGTGAAAGACGCCTTTTTCCCTGCCTGGAGTTCCACTCCGTCGATCACTCAAGATTATTCAATTAGGATTTGTGACGCTACGCTCGTCATCGCGAAGATTAGAAGAGTGAAAAATTATGTTCGTGTATGGCCCGAGAAGGCGGGGTGGAGCAGGCGGGGGCGTGCGGGCGGCGGGGGGACGAGCGGCAGGGCGGCCAGCCTCCTTATGGAGGGCTGCGGGGCCGTGCTCGTAGGATCCCCTCGTGCAGCCGTGCTTCAATACCAGACACAGACCTTCCTGTGGGGCACGCCACCCCCGCGCGGCGCACAGCCCGGCGCGGTGTGGTGGCGGGGACATAAGCGGGACCATAGCATGGCGCCGGGGGTCCTGAAAATGCCAGGGCAGTGTGTGTGTGTGTGTGTGTGTGTTGAAAAAGAGAGAATTGTGTGGTGAATAGGTCATTTTCTCTCTCTCTCTCTCTCTCTCTCTCTCTCTCTCTCTCTCTCTCTCTCTCTCTCTCTCTCTCTCTCTCTCTCTCTCTCTCTCTCTCTCTCTCTCTCACACACACACACACACACACACACACACACACACACACACACACACACACACACAGAGAGAGAGACTCTCTCTCTCTCTCTCTCTCTCTCTCTCTCTCTCTCTCTCTCTCTCTCTCTCTCTCTCTCTCTCTCTCTCTCTCTCTCTCTCTCTCATGTGTTTTGTTTAGGTATTTTTCCCTCCGTAATACCTCCCTCCTCCACCTCCCCTTGTTTCCTCATTATCTCCCACCATTATCTCCCCTCCGCCCCCTCCCGTTTCCTTCCCCTTCCCTTCCCCTTCCCTTCCCTTCCCTTCCCTTCCCTTCCCCTCACTGCCTTACATTCTTCCTGAGTCATTACCCACAGGTGATTTCCACTAACCTCTCCCCCTCCTCCCCTTCCCTTCCTTTCCTTTCCTTCGTTTACCGCTATTTCCTCTTCTCCATGTTTATCACTTTCTCCTCTCTCCCCTTCTGTGTGTGTGTGTGTGTGTGTGTGTGTGTGTGTGTGTGTGTGTGTGTGTGTGTGTTAATCATTCGTCAGTAGTTCTCCTTCCTTTCCTCTCAGCTTTTCCTCGCCCCTCCCCTTCTGTGTCTCCTCTCCCATCTCCTTCTCTCCCCATTGGCGCCTTACTATCGTCCCAAGCCCTTCACTCGGCCCCATCTCCAGCCCCAAGCCCTTCACTCAGCCCCATCTCCTGCTTCAAGCCCTTCACTCAGCCCCATCTGCTCCAAGCCCTTCACTCAGCCCCATCTCCAGCCCCAAGCCCTTCACTCAGCCCCATCTCCTGCTCCAAGCCCTTCACTCAGCCCCATCTGCTCCAAGCCCTTCACTCAGCCCCATCTCCTGCTCCAAGCCCTTCACTCAGCCCCATCTCCTGCTCCAAGCCCTTCACTCAGCCCCATCTGCTCCAAGCCCTTCACTCAACCCCATCTCCTGTTCCAAGCCCTTCACTCAGCCCCCATCTCCAGCCCCAAGCCCTTCACTCAGCCCCATCTCCAGCCCCAAGCCCTTCACTCAGCCCCATCTCCTGCTCCAAGCCCTTCACTCAGCCCCATCTGCTCCAAGCCCTTCACTCAACCCCATCTCCTGCTCCAAGCCCTTCACTCAGCCCCCATCTCCAGCCCCAAGCCCTTCACTCAGCCCCATCTCCAGCCCCATCTCCAGCCCCAAGCCCTTCACTCAGTCCCCATCTCCAGCCCCAAGCCCTTCACTCAGCCCCATCTCCAGCCCCATCTCCAGCCCCAAGCCCTTCACTCAGCCCCATCTCCAGCCCCAAGCCCGCGGAGCCTCGCCAAGTCAACTCCATGTCCGGCGCGCAGCGAAAGTCGAGGCAGAACGTTAAAGGATTTTGCTTAATTGCTCTCCTCAGTGTGTGTGTGTGTGTGTGTGTGTGAGTGTGTGTGTGTGTTGTTCCTCGGTTGTCTTTTGATGATTGTTGCCTCGGCCTACAGTCCCTGACCCACTGTGCTGTGTGTGTGTGTGTGTGTGTGTGTGTGTGTGTGTGTGTGTGTGTGTATATATATAATTTGGTCCGCCTTATTCGGTAACAAATTCCTCCATCCATCCACTTTTCCATTCCTTTCCCTACGTTTTCTCTCTCCTCCTCCTTCTCGAAAAGATTATTAGAGACAAACTTATCAAGCTTTTAGAAGACAATAATGTAATCTCTGACACCCAGCATGGCTTCAGAAACAAGCGCTCCTGCCTAACGAATTTATTAGACTTCTTCCAAGGTATATATAAGAACTGGGATGCCCACATCCCCAGTGATATTATATACCTGGACTTTCAGAAAGCCTTCGACAAGGTACCGCACGAGCGACTCCTTAAGAAACTGCACTCGGCGGGCATTGGAGCCAATCTGATCGCGTTGATAAGAGATTGGCTCACCGACAGAAAACAACGAGTACTACTTAACGGACAGCCTTCCGATTGGCTTCCAATCACTAGTGGAGTGCCTCAAGGGTCAGTGCTGGGACCCATTCTCTTCATCATATATATCAACGACCTCGAATCAGGACTGAAATCAACAATACCGAAATTTGCTGATGACAAAGGTGGGTGGAAAGGCCCTCACAAAGACCGACTGCGAAATCATTCAGAAAGACCTCAATCACATTATTGAATGGTCGGAAAAATGGCAAATGTCCTTTAATGTTGACAAATGCAAAGTCATGCACATTGGGTCCCAAAATAGTAACCACACATACATCATGAATGGGAAACCTCTGCAAGCGATGCAGAGGAAAAGGATCTTGGAGTCACTATCAGCAGTGACCTGAAACACGCGAATCACTGAAAAAAAGCCTTCAACAAAGCCAACACTATGCTCGGGTTCATAGCGAGGAACTTCGAGTGTAAAACGCCAGACGTGATGCTAGCCTTGTATAATTCCATGGTAAGACCGCACCTCGAGTATGCAGTACAGTTCTGGTCTCCTAATTACAGAAAGGACATTGATTTACTGGAAAGGATTCAACGACGCGCCACAAAGATGATTCCAACCTTCAGGGCTCAACCGTACGAGGAACGACTCAAGCGACTCAATCTCTTTACATTGGAGAAAAGACGCCTGCGAGGGGATATGATTCAAGTCTTCAAGTATCTGAAAAAATTCAATAACGTCGATTACTCCAAATTCTTTGAACTGCAAACCAACCTAAGAACTAGAAATAACGGTTTACCCATTCAGTTTAGTCGATGTAACACAGACATCGGAAGGAGTTTCTTTTCAAACCGAGTCATCCGTCACTGGAACAATCTTCCCTCAGAAGTAGTAAATGCGAATACCATCAACTCCTTCAAATATAGAATCGACCGTCACTTCGCTGCATCGGGAGTGAACTGAATATTGAGATGCTTTCGTCTGCTCCTCAATATCGAGGCGCTTTTCATCTGCTCCTCAATGTCGAGGTGCTTTCATCTGCTCCCCAGTCCCCAAGTGGCTGTCGAGCAGATTAAATCACCAAAGCTGGCAACCTCGTAATGAGCCAATAGGCTTTCTGTTGCCTGCATCTCCATGTTTCCATGTTTCCTCCTCTATAATCCAATATGCTTTCTGTTCCTTGCTAATGTGTCCATGTTTCCTCTCCTTCCTGCGGTGTGAGAGAGAACGAGCTAATTGTGGGAGGAGACGAGACCTTTGATGCTTCAGAGGAGGAGGAGGAGGAAGAGATGGAGGACCTAGAATCTAAAAGTAATAATAGGAGAGTGGCATGGGAGCAGAGAGAGAGAGAGAGAGAGAGAGAGACTAAACAGACGGGGGGGGGGAGGGGAGGGGAGGAACTGAGAGACGGTGGGAGGCATGTGAACGGAAGGAGGATGGAGGATGGCCATGAAGGGAGGGAGGGAGGGAGGGGAAGAGGAAGGAAGGAGGGAGGCATGAGAAAGAGGAAAGGAGAGATGGAGAACAGGTGAAAAGTTGTGGCAAACGAGAGAGAGAGAGAGAGAGAGAGAGAGAGAGAGAGAGTATGCTGGAAAAAAAAGAGGTATTATGTGAGAGATAAGTTAACAAAAGAAAAAAAATACATAGCAAAGAGAAATAAAAATAAGTGGAGATAACAAAGGGAAGGAAAGCGAGAGATGGGAGGGAAAACAAGGGAAAGAAAAGAAGAAGAGGAGGAGGAGGAGGAGGAGGAGGAGGAGAATGGCCGGAAAAAATACACAAAAGGAAGTTAGTAAACGGGGAAGAGAGATTCATAAGGACAACAACGAGGAAGATGAAATTTGATATCCCGGAGAATGAACAAGAAAAAAAAAGAGAAAAATAATAAGACAGGAGAATTAAATAGCAGGAAAAGAAGGGGTTTAAAGGAAGGAGGAAGAGGAAGAGGAGGAGGAGGAGGAAGAGGAGGAGGAGCCACAAGAGAGTATTGTAACCCATGAACTCAGGAAGCTCTTCATTACAGCTGTACAACTCTCTCTCTCTCTCTCTCTCTCTCTCTCTCTCTCTCTCTCTCTCTCTCTCTCTCTCTCTCTCTCTCTCTCTCTCTCTCTCTCTCTTCCTTCCTTCCCTCCCTTCCCCCCTTCTCTTCCTCCCTCCCTTATTCATAACCTCATACACTGCCTCTCTGTCTCTCGCTTCCTCCCTTCCTTATTCATATCCTCATACATTCTCCCTCCCTTCCCCCCTTTCTCCCTTATTCATTCACTCATACGCTTCCTCCCTGTCTGTTCCCTGCTCATTCATTCATTCATTCGTTCATTATTCGTTCAGTTATTCACTCCTTCATAAATGGTTCACTCCCTCCTTAACTTCTCTTGAACAGGGATACATCAATCTTACATACATACAGACAGACAGAGACAGACAGACTGACGGAAAGAATCATATATTATTGCTATTATATACATACATAGATACATACATACATACATTCATACATACAGAGAGAGAGAGAGAGAGAGAGAGAGAGAGAGAGAGAGAGAGAGAGAGAGAGAGAATCATATTATAATTAAGGCTGTCTTATGTTTGAGGGAGAGAAAAATGACGAGGAGGAGGTGGAGGAGGCGTATTGAAGGAGTATT